>NC_052147.1:96546131-96846131 GCF_902713615.1 Scyliorhinus canicula | reverse complement strand
GTAAAAAACTTTCCACGCACATCTCCCGTAAACTTTTCGCCTCTCACCTTGAAATCATGACCCCTTGTAATTGACACCCCCACTCTTGGAAAAAGCTTGTTGCTATCCACCCTGTCCATACCTCTTATAATTTTGTAGACCTCAATCAGGTCTCCCCTCAACCTCCGTCTTTCCAATGAAAACAATCCTAATCTACTCAACCTTTCTTCATAGCTAGCACCCTCCATACCAGGCAACTTCCTGGTGAACCTCCTCTGCACCCTCTCTAAAGCATCCACATCCTTCTGGTAATGTGGCAAACAGAACTGCACGCAGTATTCCAAATGTGGCCTAACCAAAGTTCGATACAACTGTAACATGACCTGCTGACTCTTGTACTCAAAGTCTTGGAAAGATTTGTAAGAGATAGGATGTATAATCATCGGGAAAGGAATAATTTGATTAGAGATAGTCAAACACAGTTTTGTGAAGGGTAGGTCGTGCCTCACAAACCTTATTGAGTTCTTTGAGAAGGTGAATAAACAGGTGGACGAGGGTAAAGCAGTTGATGTGGTGTTTATGGATTTCAGTAAAGCGTTTGATAAGGTTCCCCACGGTAGGCTATTGCAGAAAATACGGAGGCATGGGATTCAGGGTGATTTAGCAGTTTGGATCAAAAATTGGCGAGCTGGAAGAAGACAAAGGGTGGTGGTTGATGGGAAATGTTCAGCCTGGAGTCCAGTTACTAGTGGTGTACCACAAGGATCTGTTTTGGGGCCACTGTTGTTTGTCATTTTTATAAATAACCTGGAGGGGGGCGTAGAAGGATGGGTGAGTAAATTTGCAGATGACATGAAAATCGGTGGAGTTGTGGACAGTACGGAAAGATGTTAAAAGTTACAGAGGACATAGATGAGCTGCAGACCTGGGCTGAGAAGTGGCAAATGGAGTTTAATGCAGAAAAGTGTGAGGTGATTCATTTTGGAAGGAATAACAGGAAGACAGAGTACTGGCTAATGGTAAGATTCTTGATAGTGTGGATGAGCAGAGAGATCTCGGTGTCCATGTACATAGATCCCTGAAAGTTGCCACCCAGTTTGAGAGGGTTGTTAAGAAGGCGTCCAATGTGTTAGCTTTTATTGGTAGAGGGATTGAGTTTCGGAACAATGAGGTCATGTTGCAGCTGTACAAAACTCTGGTGCGGCCGCATTTGGAGTATTGCGTGCAATTCTGGTCGCCGCATTACAGGAAGGATGTGGAAGCATTGGAAACGGTGCAGAGGAGATTTACCAGGATGTTGCCTGGTATGGAGGGAAGATCTTATGAGGGAAGGCTGAGGGACTTGAGGCTGCTTTCGTTAGAGAGAAGAAGGTTAAGAGGTGACTTAATTGAGGCATACAAGATGATCAGAGGATTAGATAGGGTGGACAGTGAGAGCCTTTTTCCTCGGATGGTGATGTCTAGCACGAGGGGGCATAGCTTTAAATTGAGGGGAGATAGATATAGGACAGATGTCAGAGGTAGGTTCTTTACTCGGAGAGTAGTAAGGGCGTGGAATGCCCTGCCTGCAACAGTAGTGGACTCGCCAACACTAAATGCATTCAAATGGTCATTGGATAGACATATGGATGATAAGGGAATAGTGTAGATGGGCTTTAGAGTGGTTTCACAGGTCGGCGCAACATCGAGGGCCGAAGGACATGTACTGCGCTGTAATGTTCTATGTTATCCTGGCCAATATTTACCCCTTGACTGCATCACAATTATTTGGTCTTTTTCACACTGATCCTTGTGAGATTTGGTGAACACAAATTGGTTGACGGGATTCTACATTACATCAGTAATTATACATCAAAAGTACCTCATTGGCTGTAAAGTGACTTAAGGTGTCAGTTGGTCAAATAGGAACGATGAAAAACCAAGTCTCTTTTTATCTAAAGTGATACAATTAGCTTCAGTATCCCTTGATTGGGGAAAACCACTTCAGTTACGGATTGTTGCTCCTCCCCAGTGGCCCCTTCCCGACAGACAGGCCTTGCTGTCTAGAATACCCCCTTTTCATTCAACTCTCCAACCATTGGGTCAGCATATTTCTTTCTATCTTCTATCTATCTTCTAAAAATAGCTTTGTGCAATTTTTCCATGCTTAAAAGTGCTATATAAAAACAACCCCTAATTGCGCCCACAGGTCAGAGCGAATTGGGCTCAGCTGTGGTGCACTTATTGAATGGCTTATCAGCAAGGAATAGGTACAGATGAGAGGGGCCACTGCAGCTCATTCATCCATAAGAAAAGGCCTACCATAGAATTTATCATAGAATTTACAGTGCAGAAGGAGGCCATTCGGCCCATCGAGTCTGCACTGCCCCTTACAAGGGGCTGGTTTAGCTCACAAGGCTAAACCGCTGGCCTTTAAAGCAGACCAAGCAGGCCAGCAACACGGTTCGATTCCCGTACCAGCCTCCCCGGACAGGCGCCGGAATGTGGCGACTAGGGGCTTTTCACAGTAACTTCATTGAAGCCTACTCGTGACAATAAGCGATTTTCATTTTTCAAAGAGCACCCTACTCAAGCCCACATATCTACCCTATCCCCGTAATCTAGTAACCCCGACTAAGGGCAATTTAGCATGGCCAATCCACCTGACCTGCAGATCTTTGGACTGTGGGAGGAAACCGGAGCACCCAGAGGAAACCCACGCAGACACGGGGAGAACGTGCAGACTCCGCACAAACAGTGACCCAGCCGGGAATCGAACCTGGGACCCTGGAGCTGTGAAGCAACTGTGCTAACATGCTGCCTATGTCTCCCTTGTACAACAATTAAATGAATGAGCCGGACAAGCTATTGAACCGCAGTCTCTCAGTGAGGAGCCATCCAAGCTCCATCTTCTACACTCTGGGCCAGGTCATAAATTAAGACATTACCAAGTTGACGGAGTACTGTAACACATGGCCTCTCACATTGAATCCCTGTGAAACCAGACTAAATGTATTCCACCTCCATTATGCCAAAAAAGAATTGTATATCTGCACGGATGCTAAAGACTAAAGCGCGATCCTAACCCAACTTACCTGGGATTTATACTTGAAAGGGCTCTGTCCTTCTGGGAACACCTGATGAAAACAGCAGCAAAGGTCAAAACTAGAAACAACCTCAGCCGCAAGCTTGACTGCAACCTTCCTGTTGCATGCCCTTTTTAAAGATTATTTTTATTCAATACATTTTTGACAGTTTTACAATACAAAAAAACCTCACAGTAACCTCCAGCCTACCTGAACACAGCCCCCCCCCCACTACTGAAAATGCATGATGACCAAACCCCAACTGTAGAACCCATCATTCGCCCCCCCCCCCCCCCAGAGCAAACGTCACCTTTTCCAGGTCAGAAGCTCCAGCAGGTCCCCCCGCCACATCAAGGATAGGGTGGAGAAGCTGACCTCCACCCCAATAAGACCCTCCTGCGATCGATCAGCAAGGCAAAGTCTAAAACATCAGCTTCTGCACCCGCCGACAGTTCCGGCTGCTCCGCCACACTGAATAGGGGTTCTAGGGGACCGGACTCCACATCCACATGTAAAACTCCCAAAACCATGCTCAACACCATCGTCCAAAACCTTTCCAGCTGCGGGCAGGACCAAAACATGGTTGGCAGGGCCCCTCCCATATCGCTCACAGACATCCTCCACCCTTTTGAACAGCGGGCTCATCCTAGACTTTGTCAGGTGTACCCTGTACAGTACCTCCAGCTGTATCACCTCCAGCCTCGCACACAAAGTCGAGGCATTTACCCTCCGCAGCACCTTGCACCACAGACCCTCCTTCAGCACCGCCCCCAACTCTTCCTCCCACTTCGCCTTAACCTCCTCCATGGAATCCCATCCTCCTCCAAGATCTTCCTGACAACCCGCCCTCTCCAAATCCCCCCACTGACAGCACTGCCTCGAGCAACGATGAGGCAGGCGCTATTGGGAAGGTCGGGATGACGTTCCTCGCAAAGTGACACACCTGCAGAAACCAAAAGCTTCCGTCCTGCACCAGCCCAAACTTCTCGCCCAACTCCTCCAAATTCGCAAATCGCTCTCCTGGAAACAAATCCTTCATTCCCCTCTCTTCCCAATCCCAAAACCTGGCATCCATCCTCCCGGCTTGAACCCATGATTTCCCGCGATTGACATCGCCCCAACCCGGTTGCCAAACTAAAATGCTGTTTAAACTGCCTCCAGATCTTTAATGTGGCTACCACTACCACCACTGGACTAACTGTATACTTCCCTGGGGCCATTGGGAGCGGCGTCGTTGCCCAACCCCAACCCCCTGCAACAGCCCAACTCCAACCTCACCCGCAAAGCCCCTGCTCCCTGTTCCAACCCGTACCTTCTCTGCATTTGCCGCTCAATAATAACACAACAAATTCGGAAGGCCTACCCCCCTCCAGCCCTCCCTGCAGTGCCACCTTCCCAATCCTAGCCACTTTCCCCACCCAAACAAAGACATCAGCCTATCCACCACTCTACAAAATGCCTTGGGCAAAAAGACCTGCTGACATTGAAACAAAACCAGGAATCGTGACAAAACATTCATCGTGACTGCCTGCACCGTGCCTGCCAACAACAGAGGGAGATGATCCCAACTCAGCAAATCAGCCTTCTGCGTCCCCACCAAGCTAGTGAAGATAAACTTCCGAAGTCCTGCCCAACCCCGCGACACCTGCACCCCCAAATAACTAAAATGAGCCACCGCCAGGCGAAATGGCAGCCCCCCCCCCCCCGAGGGAAGACCACAAAATACTCACTTTTCCCTAAATTCAATTTGTACCCTGAAAACGTCCCAAATCTCTGGAGCAACCCCATTGTACTCAAAGAGCTCAGCTCTGAAATATACAGAAACAAGTCATCTGCATATAAGGACACCCCTATGTGTCCCCCCCCCCTCCCCCCCCCTCACTATCCCCTTCCACAAGCCCGAGATCCTTAGCACAATGGCCAAAGGTTCTATAGCCAATGCAAACAGAAAGGGGACGTGGGTCGAATGTCTTCTCCGCATCCAACGCCGCCACCACCTCAGTCTCCCTCTCCTCTGCGGAGAAAGCACCACATTCAACAACCTCCTCACATTCAAGGATAGTAAGAAGTCTTACAACACCAGGTTAAAGTCCAACAGGTTTGATTCAAACCTGTTGGACTTTAACCTGGTGTTGTAAGACTTCTTACTGTGCTCACCCCAGTCCAACGCCGGCATCTCCACATCATGACATTCAAGGATAACTGTCTTCCCTTTACGAACCCTGTCTGGTCCTCCAATTCACCTCTGGGAGGCACCCTTCCAACCTTAAACGGCAACACATATGCCAGTACCTTGGTGTCTACATTCAGCAGAGATATGGGCCTATATGACCCACACTCCACTGGATCCTTGTCCTTCTTTAGCAACAGGGAGATGGAGGCCTGCCCCATTGTTTGCAACAAGATAACCCCTAACCATCGTGCCCTCAATATTCCCACAATTAACACCGCCAGCCTATCCTTAAATCCTTTATAAAATTTGACCGGAAACCCGTCAGGCCCCACTGCCTTCCCTACCTACATCCTCCCAATCACCATCTTCACCCCCCCCCCCGCCCCCAACTCCTCCAACCCTGCCCTCTCCAACACCCCCCCCCCCCCCCCCCCCTCCCCCGGAGCCACCACCAAATCCCCCGACTTGTCCCGCACCCAAACTATCTCCCTCACTGCAGCCTCCCTGTGGAGCTGACCTGCCACATATGCCCTGCCTTCTCCCTTACTCTTAGAGCCTCCCCCTCGCCCTTCTCAACTGATGTACCGCTTTCCCTATGGACAATAGGTCAAACCTCACCTGCAATTCCTTCCTCTTTGTAAGGGGCCCCCGCCAACTCTCATCCACCTCCAAAATCACTTCTTTCAGTCGTTGGTGTTCCTCCCTCTCCACCTTAGCCTTAAACAGGATCACCTCCTCCTCATCATCGCCTTCAGAACTTCCGAGACCACCAACCATGAGACCTCCCCAATGTAATTAAACCCCACACACTCCTCAATCACCTTCCCTATCTTGTCACAGAAGCTCTGGTCCGCCAATAACCCCACATCCATTCTCCACCCTGGCCTCTGGGTTGCCCCCTTCTCCAAAACCACATCCATCCAATGCGGGGCGTGATCCGAGATCACAACTGCCGACTACTCCCACCTCTTAGCCCCAGCCAACAGCGCCTTCCCCAGCACAATAAAGTCAATCCCCAAATACACCTTGTGTACTGGGGACAAAAACAAATACTTGTTGTGTGCTATTTTAACTCAGCATCTTGCTCTCATGCCCACAGTCCTTGGCCTACTGCAACGCTCTGACACAACCTGGAGGAGCAGCATCTCATCTTCCAGTTGGTCACTTTACAGCCCTCAGGACCTAACGTTGAGTGCAACAACTTCAACTATGACCTTTCTCCTCCATCATTTTTAAAAAACATCCGATACATTTATTGTCCTATATGGAGTATCCTTCCTGAGCAAGATCCACCAGTAAATATCCTTTGGATCAAGGAATGAGAAGCACAGGAAGTCACTAACAAATTCCTTGTGACAAACCATATTGTTGAAAGGCAGACTTTCAACTGCCCCAGCAACATGATCCTTGCTAAATAGGTTCAGGACAGAGCAGGGCCCCTGTGCGGCCAACCTCCACTGCTGGGGCCTCAGTACAAACCCCTTATGCAACTGCGGAAAGACACAAACAATGCTGCACGTTACCAAGTGTCCACCTTACAGACAAAGTGGCAGGCAAATCACTTTAATCTCATCAAATGGGGAAGCTATCAATTGGCTTCAGGAATTTGCATTTGCTAAATAAATAAAGTGAACAGTGGTCTGTTCAGTAAGAAGTCTTACAACACCAGGTTGAAGTTCAACAGGTTTGTTTCAAACACTAGCTTTCGGAGCACTGCTCCTTCCTCAGGTGAATGATGAATCTGGCATTGACGTGACTCCTGACGACTTGAGCAAACATGTTGAGTCGAGGGCAGCGGCCTTCCGGAGGGGTCCAATTCGACTCTTTCCTTTTTGGTTGCCGCACTGCAGATCTCTCGGTCTGCTGTTCCGGTTCATTGGTCGTCTCCTTGGGTTCGCTGTCGGCCTCTTGGGGTCTGTGGAAGAATTCTCGGAGCCTCATTTGCCTGATGAATTCCTCCGTGTCTGCCGCGAGACTGATGGGGTCCATTTTGGTGGTGGTGCAGAAATTGAGCCCTCTGCTGATTTTGTCTGGTTGAAGGGTGTAGTCCGACAAGTTGACAATAGATTTCCCTGTATTATTTTCTACTGTGGTACCGGGGGAGGCTTGGTTGCTCCTGGTGCTGATGCCGAGCTGAAGGAGCAGTGCTCCGAAAGCTAGTGTTTGAAACAAACCTGTTGGACTTTAACCTGGTGTTGTAAGACTTCTTACTGTGCTCACCCAAGTCCAACGCCGGCACCTCCACATCAGTGGTCTGTTGGACAAGGGACGTAAGCCCTGAATGTGGAAGTGGAGCAGCGAGTGGAGGAGGGGCAGGAGGAGGGGAAGAAAAGGTTGCTGCTGCCCTTAAGGAAGAACTGATGGGAAATATAAAAGGGAAGTTCTCAAAATCCTGCCTGGAAAGAGACAAAGAGTTGGCAGCTGTGTTTGTCAAGCATGGAGGTTGTGATTTGCTTAAAAGGGAAAAAGCCACTTGGATTGAAAAATAAATTGGAAAACGATGAGGACTGTAGTTGATTTAGTAATATAGGTCAGAGCATCTGTGCGGTTTCTGAGTTTGTGTGAATACCATTCTGTGATTCATTCCCACTTTGTTTTTGCCCATTAAATGAAGGAACTGCAAACTTTTAAATGACTGCAGTGCTTCACAAAGCAAACATCTCACACTCTGTCCTATACCGCAGCTCATCTGCTACCTATTAAAAGCCTCAGACAAGGCACATCATAGAGTATCATAGAATTTACAGTGCAGAAGGAGGCCATTCTGCCCATTGATTCTGCACTGGCCCTTGGAAAGAGCACCCTGCCTGAGCCCACACTCCCACCCTAGCCCCGTAGCCCCACCCAACCCAACCTTTTTGGACACAGAGGGCAATTGAGCATCTCCAATCCATCTAACCTGCACATTTTTGGACTTGTGGGAGGAAACCGGAGCACCCGGAAGAAACCCACGCAGACACAGGGAGAAAGTGCAAACTCCGCACAGACAGTGACTCAAGCCGGGAATCGAACCTGGGGCCCTGGAGCTATGAAGCAACTGTGCTAACCACTGTTACCGTGCCGCCCCCCCCCCCCCCCCCCCCCCCCCCCCCCGCCCCCGTGCATCCAACTTGTGTATTCAAACTCTGTCACTTTTTTTGAGACCTCTCTGCACTTCCACAATATAGCCTTCTCTCTTAGTCAAGCAAAGCCCAAAAGAGGAGACATCGGGGGTGATTCTCTGGCCACGTTGGACCCGGCGCAAATCCCGCTATGTTGGGAGAATTGCAGACAGCCCAAAAAGGGATTTGCGGTGGGTACAACACAGTTTCTGATTCTCCCGGCCCGCTCCAGCTGGTGTGATGAAGATCTCACCCAGGAAGGGCTAGAAACCGATCACAGCTAATTTGCATTCATTTTAATCTCAATAGCAAGCACTCAGCAGACAGGCAGCGGTCAGACTATGGCATGGATTGAGGAGCATTGGCACTCAGCTCTCTGTGGGTTATCAGCACCCCCCTACCCTCGGCAATGACCTACTGGCAGTGCCGACACAATCACAGCACCCTGGAATGATGTAACACATACCGTGGGGGATTGGGAGATGAGGGTGCAAGATGGGGGTGGGGGGGCGATGGACCAGGCCACGTCCTAAGTGAATCGGGTGAGTTGTATGTTGAGGAAGTGGAACCCCTTTCTGTTAACGTAGGGCACTCCAAATGGCCCGATGAACGCAGGGCTACATGCGTGCCATCCACCACCCCCTGGACCTGTGGCATCCCAACAATGGCAGAGAATCCTGCTGCCCGTGCATCACGTCGGGTTTGGTCCATGTTAAATTTGATGTAGTTATCCCATAGGAAAACAGGGTATCCGTGACTTGTCAGATACACCTGTGGGTTGTGGCCTGCGAGATGCCACACAGGTCCCCGCTCGAGCTCTGAAATGATCCCAAGGCTTTGGAAAGTTCAGGGCTGCAGTGACTTTGACGGGCACCGGGAGCAGCTGTCTCCACTTCCATCTCTTTATTAAGGCAGAGCCTTCTGCGGCACACGCTGTCCGTCATTATTTATTTATTCGTTCACGGGACATGGGCTTCGCAGGCTGTGCCAGCATTTATTGCCCTTGAGGGGGCAGTTACTTGAATCGAAACAATGTGCAAAAAAAGTCACCACAGTCCCAGAGGACTATAGGTTGCTCTCCCCTTTGATAACTGACTCATGGTGTTTAAACTTGTGGGTCACCAAACCTCAGGTGAGGGGCAAGGTTGTGAAGGCGAGGCCTTCATGAATAACCTCAGCCGGTGCGGCAATTGAACCAACACTGTTGGCATCGATCCGCGTCACAAACCAGCTGTCCAGCCAACTGACCCCTGAAACAAAGCAGCATTGGGAAAAGGCAGGGGAATGGCACTGAGCCACAATGCTCATTTGGAGAACTGGTGCCAAATGACTTCCTTCTGCGCCATAACAATGCTGTGATTCTGGGAATTCGATTTAATCATCAAACAGCTCTATTAGACCACCCTTATTTGTCTGTACTCATGCCAGCCTCTTGCTGGGGTGTGGTTCAAGAGGCACAGGTCATCCTCCAATATCATGTACAAATGACCATTCTTGATGGGCAATGTCAGGGTAGTTAGCATGCAAGTTTAGGAGGTAATTGGGAATGCAAATGGAATGTTGGCCTTTATTTCGAAGCGAATGGCGTATAAAAATAGGGAAGTCTTGCTAAAACTATGCAAGGCACCAATTTGGCCACACCTGGAATACTGTGAACAGTTAACTAAGGGGAGATATACTGGCATTGAGTGCAGTCCAGAGAAGGTTCACTCAGCTGATCCTGGGTATGGAGGAGATTTTCTTATGAGAGGTTGAGAAGGTTGGGCCAGTACTTATTGGAGTTTAGAAGAATGAGAGACAATCTTACTGAGCCATGTTGGATTCTCAGTGGGCTTGACAGTGTAGGAGAGTCTAGGACCAGAGGGCATAATCTCAAAGTAAGGGGTCACCCATTTAAGACACAGATTAGGAGGGATTTCTTCTCTCAGAAGGTAGTGAATCTGTGGAATTATTTACTGCAGCGCTATAGAGGCTGGGTTATTAAGTATGTTCAAGGCTGAGATAGATTTTTAATCAGTCAGGAAACCATGGGATATGGGGTCAAAATAGGGCAATGGAGTTGGGGATTATCATATCAGATCAGTCATGATCTCATTGAATGGCAGAGCAGACTTGATGGGCTGAATGGTCTACTTCTGCTCCTCCCTTTTATGATCTAATGGATAATGACAAGGTGAAAATAGATAAGTCCCCGGGGCCTGATGGGATTTATCCTAGGATTCTCTGGGAAGCCAGGGAAGAGATTGCTGAGCCTTTGGCTTTGATTTTTATGTCATCATTGGCTACAGGAATAGTGCCAGAGGACTGGAGGGTAGCAAATGTGGTCCCTTTGTTCAAGAAGGGGAGTAGAGATAACCCCGGTAACTATAGGCCGGTGAGCCTCACGTCTGTTGTGGGTAAAGTCTTGGAGAGGATTATAAGAGATACGATTTATAATCATCTAGATAGGAATAATATGATTAGGGATAGTCAGCATGGTTTTGTGAAGGGTAGGTCATGCCTCACAAACCTTATCGAGTTCTTTGAGAAGGTGACTGAACAGGTAGATGAGGTTAGAGCAGTTGATGTGGTGTATATGGATTTCAGTAAAGCGTTTGATAAGGTTCCCCACGGTCGGCTATTGCAGAAAATACGGAGGCTGGGGATTGAGGGTGATTTAGAGATGTGGATCAGAAATTGGCTAGTTGAAAGAAGACAGAGAGTGGTAGTTGATGGCAAATGTTCAGAATGGAGTTCAGTTACGAGTGGCGTACCACAAGGATCTGTTCTGGGGCCGTTGCTGTTTGTCATTTTTATAAATGACCTAGGGGAGGGCACAGAAGGTTGGGTGAGTAAATTTGCAGACGACACTAAAGTTGGTGGAGTTGTAGACAGTGTGGAAGGATGTTGCAGGTTACAGAGGGACATAGATAAGCTGCAGAGCTGAGCTGAGAGGTGGCAAATGGAGTTTAATGTAGAGAAGTGTGAGGTGATTCACTTTGGAAAGAAAAACAGGAATGCGGAATATTTGGCTAATGGTAAAATTCTTGGCAGTGTGGATGAGCAGAGGGATCTCGGTGTCCATGTACATAGATCCCTGAAAGTTGCCACCCAGGTTGATAGGGTTGTGAAGAAGGCCTATGGTGTGTTGGCCTTTATTGGTAGAGGGATTGAGTACCGGAGCCATGAGGTCATGTTGCAGCTGTACAAAACTCTGGTACAGCCGCATTTGGAGTATTGCGTACAGTTCTGGTCGCCTCATTATAGGAAGGACGTGGAAGCTTCGGAACGGGTGCAGAGGAGATTTACCAGGATGTTGCCTGGTATGGAGGGAAAATCTTATGCGGAAAGGCTGATGGACTTGAGGTTGTTCTCGTTAGAGAGAAGAAGGTTAAGAGGTGACTTAATAGAGGCATACAAAATGATCAGAGGGTTAGATAGGGTGGACAGTGAGAGCCTTCTCCCGCGGATGGAGGTGGCTAGCACGAGGGGACATAGCCTTAAATTGAGGGGTAATAGATATAGGACAGATGTCAGAGGTACGTTTTTTACGCAAAGAGTGGTGAGGCCGTGGAATGCCCTACCTGCAACAGTAGTGAACTCGCCAACATTGAGGGCATTTAAAAGTTTATTGGATAAGCATATGGATGATAATGGCATAGTGTAGGTTAGATGGCCTTTAGTTTTTGACTTCCCATGTCGGTGCAACATCGTGGGCCGAAGGGCCTGTACTGCGCTGTATCGTTCTATGTTCTATCTATGTTCTATGAGTGTCCGCAAGCGGTTTGACTGTGGAAGAGATCAGAGTTGAACAGTTCATTTTCTGGAACAGGCCTCAGGATTGCAGTGAGAGCCAAGAGGCGGAATTCTCCCCGCCCCCCCCCCCCCTCCCCCACACCGGGTGGGAAAGTCGCCGGGGCACCATGCGAGTCCCGCCACGCCGCCCCAGCCCCCCCAAACCAGTGCAAAAGGCGAGCGGCGATTCTCCGGCCCGGATGGGCCGAGTGGCCGCCCCAACACAACAGGTTTCTGCCAGCACTGTTGACATTGCTCACTGCCGGCGGGAACTGCGCAGGAACGCTGGGGGGCGGACTGTGGGGTGGAGGGGGGGGGGTTCCTGCACCGGAGGGGGGCCTCCGATGGGGTCTGGCCCGCGATCGGGGCCCACCGATCGGCGGGCCGACCTCTCTAAAGGAGGACCTCCTTTCCTCCACCGCCCCGCAAGATCCATCCGCCATCTTCTTGCGGGGCGGCTTCGGGGAGGACGGCAACCGCGTATGCGTGGGTGACTTCATGTACGCGGTGCCGCTTTTTACGTGGCGCCAAGGCCCAGCGCACGTAAGATACGCAACGCCGCTCCTAGCCCCCCGGGGGCGGGAGAATTGGGGGCTGGGAGCGAACTCCGGTTTTCACTCTGGCGTCGGGACTTTGTCTCCATTTCGGAGCATCGCGCCCAAGATTTGACCGACGGCAGCAACTGTTGAGTGGAATGTCAGCGAGAATCAATGTCTTCAGTTAAAGGAAGGTAACAATTTCAAGCGGACTAACAATCCCTGTCCACGTCACACAAAAACGTATTTTACTCTGAAGAATCCCATACTTCAGACCCTTAGCTATCACAAAACAAAAAAATTGGCATTTATATAGCACTTTTCATAAAGTAAAATGTCCCATGGCACCTTGCATTATCAAATATAATTTGGCACCAAGTCACACAAAGAGATATCAGGACAGATGACCAAACTCTTAGTTTAGAAACTTGGCTTTAAGATGCATCTCAAAAGGAGGAGGGAAATGTTAAGGGAGGAAATTCTAGATCTTAGGCCCATCTTAAGGAAGCTTTAGGGGCTCAGTAGATGACTGGAGTCAATTAAAGGCATTTGGAAGGATGTAAACAGTCTTGCTGGGCCATTTTTGACTGTTCATTACACTAATTGGGATAATGGGCAATTTCAACCTGCTTTAAGCCTGTGGACTAGCAGGCCCTGTAATTAGTATCAAAGTAATGTGCCCCATATGGGAAAGCTACTTTCACACAAGCCTCCTCTTCTCATGTTCCATGGCTGCTGGAGCTCAAAAACACATTCTACCCTTTGGATCAGGTAACAGTAAAGAGCATCTCAGCTGTATCCACACAACACACAATGACAGCTGACACCTTCTGGTCTGCAACCCTGCTTTAACCACACTCCTAAATTGTGATTAACAAGCAAAGTCTGAATTGCACCTCTGTTCTCTTTACCTCCCGTCCATTCCACTCCTCAAAAGCTCTTCAACTATTTTGTTAACTATTTCCAAAGCTGGGATTTAACTCAAATATTTGAAAACGAGATCATTGTAGAGCTATTTGGAAAGAGTAAACGAGTGGCAACTAATTGGATAACTCTTTCAAAGAGCTATCACAGGCACAATGGGGTAAATGCCTCGTTCTGTGTTGTATGATTTGCCACAGCTAATTTATGGGCAGCAAGATGCCACAAACAGCAGCAATGTGATAAGGAGTAGATAATGGGCGCGATGCTCGGAAAACATTTCTAAGTTCATTTGCGGAAGGTTTTTCAGGAAGTTTCCCGCCAGCTCTGCTGGCAAGTTCCCCACCGCTATTCAATGACACATAAGGGCACCATTCTCCCCAAAGATTTCTAAGTTAATTTGTGGCGGGTTTTCAGCGAGTTCCCCACTACTATTCAATGACAGTCACTTTTCTGTGCCCTGGGGAGTTTCTCACTGGTTTAGCCTACACTTGGGGCGTGATCTTCCCAAAAGGGAAAAAAGTCGCCAAGCAAGCGCGTTTAGCTGCGTGTTTCCTGGCACTCGCAGATGAATAAGGGGCCAAAACGGGGAACCCACGGCCAAGGCGACACATAGCCCTGTTTTTTTACACCGGGGAGCTCCGCTCATCGGAACTTCCCGTTGTAGTGAGAGATCGAGACGCCATTTTTAAATGGTGTCCCGATCCCCGCCCTCCTCCCAGCCCGAATGCACCAACCTCCCCCGCACCCCCCCCCCCCCCCCCCCCCTCCCCCGCACCCCCCCCCAACACCCATGGTGGGCAACCCCGGCCCAATCGCACGTGTGCAAAAAATGGCACGATGGCACTGCCAGGCTATCCAGGTGGCACCAGCAGTGCCAGGGCACCACCCTGCCCAAAGGGCATGCAGCAGGAGGCCTCCGTTCCACTTGCAGACCCCCCACGAGTGCTGTTCTGTCTGGTCTCCGTTTGCGGGGACCAGTACCAAATGGCGCTCCTCCGACACCCCAAAGCAAAGGGGTTGAATCCCAAAGCCTTAGGTACCTCGGGAATCCCATTTTGGGAGGGAATCTCCTTGTAACATCTCACAAGATTCAACGCATTTTGAGCCAGGTGGATCCCAGGAGTGGGGTCTCCCGGCTTTCACCGGCCACACTGCGCCGTGGCGAATTGCTTTTGCGGCGCAGCGTGGCTGGAAGATCACACCCTTAGAATTTTTTTCAGCTCTAGGGAGCAGAACTCAGAGATCGGGCTGCCATTTTGAACGGGTGCCCCGATCTCAGTGAGCTTGTGGGTCCCCCACACCTCCCACCCGTGGGCAATGTCAACCGCCACACACGTGGACACTACCCCACACAGCCCAAATGGGGACACCCCGCTATGGGGTCCTGGGGGAACCCCTCTTCAGGCCCCCCCCCAAGCCTCCTTACAGCACCTTGTCCTTCCAGGACCCCCACCCTCATCCCCCCCAAGGTCCCTACTTATCTGCCCTGCACTCCCCCACCCTTCAGACCCATGGTGCCCATGTTCCAGGGGTTGGGCCAGGGAGCCACCCTACAGTTATCCTTACCATCCAGGGGTATCTGATGGCATGGGAGGCCCCCCAGAGTGGCGTTCCGCCTGTTCCACATTGTGTGGACCAGCACTGATTGCTTCCCAGCTGCAGCCTCCAAGAGAGGCCGGAATATCGAGGGAGGCCGGTGGATCTCGGGCAGGTAGATAGTAAGTAGGTTTACAATCTACATCCACGAGTGTCATTCAGTCCCGCCCATTTTGGGTTGAGTTCTGACTCTGACGTCTTGTGGGATTTCAGTGAATTTCGCGAGGCACAGAGCCTGTAGGGAGGTCCACTGAAGGCCTTTCCCGGAATTCTCTGGCCGTGTTGTGCCCAGAGTCATTTTCCTGGGCCCTGGGGAGTTTCTCATTCGTTGAGCCCACACTTCGAATATTTTTGGCACTGGGAGCTGAACTCAGAGATCGGGCCACCATTTTGAAAGGGTGCCCGATCTCTAAGTGAGCTTGTGGGTCCCCCACACATATATGGGCACTCTACCTCACCCCCCAAGTGAGGATACCCTGCTGTGGGGTCCCCCTCTTCAGGCCTCCCCAAGCCACTTTTCAGCACCACCTCCCTTCCAGGACCCCCACCTGTCACCCCCAACCTCCCAGAGGCCCCTACTTACCTGCCCCGCACACTCCCACCCTTCAAACCCCCTCCACCCTTATTTCATGGGCATGGCCCCCCTCGGCCTCTGACCCGTGACTGTGCCACCCTGGTACACAAGCACCCTTGCATTGCCAGGCATTGCTCCTGCCAGCTTGGCAGTGCCATCCAGGCACCTTGGCAATGCTAAGGTGGCAGTGACAAGGTGCCTGCATTCCGGGGGAAGCCTGGGTGTAGTGCTATCATGGATGTGCTGTAATTCACTGACTGGCCACTAGGAGTCCCATTAGCATACAAGTGCATGTCAGAGTCGGTGAACCTAGACTGACTAGGGAGCTGTGAGAGAGACAGTGGCTTGTGCATGCTCATACTGCTATTCATCTGTTGTTTTGCATATATTTCACCCACAGATAATGTTAATAAATTGTTTATAACTTTAGCTACAAGTGTTCTTGTAATAGAAATAGGCCACCTGACAAGAACATAACATGGTACCAGGGCTGGATGGTATTAACACTGAGTAAGCCTGCCATGAGGTCCACAGAGATTTGAAGATTTTGCAGATTGCAAGAATAAATAACATTGAGTCATTGAAGCCACCAATGAGTCTCAGATGTCATGGTAATGTGGACAGCAACTGGCGTGTGTTTAGAAGATGAATCAGATTTGTATAAGGTAGCAATGCTCCTAACAGTGGCAGGGCCCAAAGCAATTGCTGTGTTTAATACGTTTAAATTTGCAAACAATGAAGATAGTAGAAATTTCAACAAAGTAATTTGAAGATTTGATGAACATTGCACCCCCAGAAAGGATGAAATTTATGAAAGCTATGTGTTTAGATCACGTTTACAGAAGAGTCCATAGATCATTTCATCACTGATTTAAAGTTAAAAGCTACTGTAATTTTTTTACGGTGGAATCTTCCATGATTCAGGACCAAATTGTGTTTGGTGTGAATAAAAATAAGCTGAGGGAATGATTGCTAAGGGAATCGGAGATGTCCTTGGAACAAACAGTTAAGATTTGTCAAGCAGCACAGCATTCTAAAATGTTTCTCAGTAATGGCGGCGTCTTCTTGGAGGAAAGCACTCCTGGTTGTCACCCTTTTCCCAAAAAAAGGCGGGAAAGTTCCTGCAGCTCCTCGCACAACAACAAACAGGTTAAAGATCAGGACAAAGTATTTCTGTGTCAAAGATGTGGTCAAAGGCACAAATTAAGGCAGTGTCTAGCATTTGACAAATTTTGTTCCAGGTGCAAAGGGACAAACCACTTTGCTCAGAATTGTTACTCTAAGCTCAACTGCAGATCAGTCAGCACAGTGGAAGACAGTCTCCAGTGATGAAACATCATTGTTTGTTGGAGTAATAACAGCAAAGAATAATTTTTTGGAGACATCAAAAATTCTCCAGCACTTAAAAAAATGCAAAACTGATGCTCCATTTAAAATAAATAGGGTTGGTGAGGAAAAATGGCTGCTATCACTTGAGGTGAACGGGACAGTGGTCCAATTGAAGTTAGACACTGGTGCCAAAGCCAATTTAATCAGCATGGCTGATTTTTTTAAAATCTCAAATTCAGCAAATTAGAAGATATCACAAAATATCTCTTGAGAATTTATAATGGTTCAAGCATTAAATGTTATAGTGCTTGTGACCTGAGGGTAGTGGTGAAGAACACAGTTTATTCCGTCCCATTCTGTATTGTTTCCGAGGGCTTGGATTTATTTTTTAGGTGACCAGGCCTGTGAGGAATTAGGTCTAGTACAGTTGGAATATAGCATCCACACACGAGCAGTACCCCAATTCTGAGAAAATTGTCTGCACTTTCAGTGATGTCATAGAAGTTACAGTGCAGAAGGAAGCCATTCGGCCCATCAAGTCTGCACCGGCTCTTGGAAAGAGCACCCTATCCAAGCCCACACCTCCACCCTATCCCCATAACCCAGTAACCCCACCCAACACTAAGGGCAATTTTGGACACTAAGGGCAATTTAGCATGGCCAATCCACCTAACCTGCACATCTTTGGACTGTGGGAGGAAACCGGAGCACCCGGAGGAAACCCACGCACACACGGGGAGAACGTGCAGACTCCGCTCAGACAGTGACCCAAGCCGGGAATCGAAACTGGGACCCTGGAGCGGTAGTGCTAACCACTATGCTACCACGCTGCCTCGCAGGTTTTGGTGAACTACCATTCATCTGCAATATACAACTCAAAGAGGATGCAAAACCTGTGATGCACCAAGAAGGGTACCTGCACCTCTTCGGGATCACCTCAAAAAGGAGCTAGACAGAATGACAAAATTAAATCAGAAAGATAGAAGAACCTACCGATTGGGTAAACTCCATGGTTTGTGTAAAGAAAAAGAATGGCGATATTCGCATACGCATGGATCCTAAAGATCTTAACAGGAATATCAAAAGAGAACACTACCAAATACCAAAGCGTGAGGAAATCACATCTGACATGGCTGGTGTACAGTTCTTTATGAAACTTCACGCATCTCAAGGTTTCTGGCAGCTAATCATAGATCATAGAATTTACAGTGCAGGAGGAGGCCATTCGGCCCATCGAGTCTGCACCGGCTCTTGGAAAGAGCACCGTAGCCAAGGTCAACACCTCCACCCTATCCCAATAACCCCACCCAACACCAAGGGCAATTTTGGACACTAAGGGCAATTTATCATGGCCAATCCACCTAACCTGCACGTCTTTGGACTGTGGGAGGAAACCGGAGCACCCGGAGTAAACCCACGCACACACGGGGAGGATGTGCAGACTCCGCACAGACAGTGACCCAAGCCGGAATCAAACCTGGGACCCTGGAGCTGTGAAGCCATTGTGCTATCCACAATGCTACAATGCTACCTAGCTAAAGCTAGAGGAACAAATTACAAACTACTGCACTTTTAATATGCATTAAATTTGGACTGTATTGCTTTCTGAGAATGTCGTTTGCCATATTTTCAACATCAGAAATTTTTCACTGTGCCATGGAGCACAAAATCAAAGGCGGCAAAGGTGTATGTGAGTGCATGGATGATATAATCGTTTGTGGTTCAACCATAGAAGAGCACAATATGTGGTTGCTTAAAGTTTTAACAAGCTTCTGGAGAAATGGGCTGAAGCTCAAGAAGCAAAAGTGACAATTTGAGTAACTGAAGTCACATTCCTAGGGACAAGCTCTCATCGCGTGGCATTGAACCTGACAAGGGCAAAATCCAAGCAATTCTCAACGTGCCAAAACCACACAACAAGAAAGCCATCTTAAGAATGATGGGCATGATCAATTTTATAGGGAAATTCAGTCCAAGCCTGTCAGCAAAAACAACACATCTACATGATCTCCTGCACAAGACAACGGATTTCACTTGGACTGAGCAATATGAGCAAGAGTGGAAGAAGCTCAAGACTTCACTAACCACCAGGCCAGTTCTCACATTTTTTTGACCCATCCAAGCGGATTAAAAGTGTCAACAGATGCGTCAAAAGATTGTCCAGGAACAGTTTTTCTTGACGAATGGAAACTAGTCGCATATGCGTCACGATCCATGACGACAACAGAGTAGAGGTCCGCTCAAATCGAAAAAGAATGCCTGGATTTAGTTGTAGGCTTGGAGAAATTCCACGGCTACGTGTATGGGCTTCCAACATTCACAGTTGAGACAGATCATCGTCCTTTGGTTAACATCATCAACAAGAATCTCAACCTAATGTCTCCGTGCATTCAGAATGGATGATGAAGTTACAATGCTATGATTTCAATCTCATCTACACACCAGGCAAATATTTGTTCTTAGCAGATGCATTATCGAGAACGGCGTTACAAAATATTAGTAGTGAAATTGCTGAAGATAAATTAAGAACAAAGAAGTACAGCGCAGGAACAGCAGGGCCTTCGGCATCCAAGCCTGTGCCGATCGTAGATCTGCATGTCAATATTATTTCCACACTACTACCAGTATTAGATACAAAACTACGTGAGATCCAAAAAGTGATCAGGAAGGATCAAACTCTTCAAGAGGCAGTAAGGAACATCAACTCACACTGGCCCAGAGGTCAATATATGGAGTTCTACAGTACAAGATCTGAACTCAGTATCATTAATGGAGTGGTACTTCATTTGAACACTATAGTTATACCTCAATCTCTTTGCAAGGATATACTTAAGAGGATACATGACGGACATCTCGGGATTGAGAAGTGTAAACGGAGAGCTCGTGACTCTGTTTACTGGCCAGGTATAAACCAGGATATTGACAGGATGGACAGTTGTTGTGACACATGCCAGACACATTGTTGCTAGCAAACAGGAGAACCTATAAAAATATCTGATTTACCTAATGCACCATGGCAAAAAGTAGCTATGGATCTCTTTCACCTATGAGGGAAAGATGACTTAATTATAATGGGCTATTTTACAAACTGTCCTGAAGTGGCACCACTGTCAAGCATAACTGCAAGCAGTGAAATACTGCATACCAAGTAAATTTTTGCTAGACACGGAATTCCTCAAGTCATCGTGAATGACAACGGTCCTTGTTTTAGCCGTAAAGTGTGGAAACACTTCGCAGTCACGCATGATTTCAATCATGTCACATGAAATGAAATGAAATGAAAATCGCTTATTGTCACGAGTAGGCTTCAAATGAAGTTACTGTGAAAAGCCCCTAGTCGCCACATTCCGGCGCCTGTTCGGGGAGGCTGTTACGGGAATCGAACCGTGCTGCTGGCCTGCTTGGTCTGCTTTCAAAGCCACCGATTTAGCCCAGTGTGCTAAACAGCCCCTAAACATCAAGTCCATTGTACCCACAAGCCAATGGAAAAGCCGAAAAGGTGTACGTATCATCAAGTAATTGTTGAAGAAGGCAATGGACAGCCAATCTGATCCATATTTTGCACTATTGAGTTACAGACCTTTACCACTGTCACATGGTAGATCGCCAGCAGAATTACTCATGAATAGAAGGTTGCGTACCACACTTCCAGGAGGAGAATGCAGTGGTATTGCAGGAAATACAAAACGTTAAAGCGAAATAAAAGCAGTTCTGTGATAGAGTGTCTAGAACTTTACCACCTATGAGTAGTGATGACATTGTGAGAATAGAAGATTCAGGCAATTGGTTGAGAAAAGCCATTGTACTTGAAGAAGTAGCACCTCGTTTCTCGAAGTACAGACAGAGAAAGGTTTGGTTTTAAGAAAAAATTGTTACGTGCTCTTGAAAACCAGAGACCACTTTCTCAACAACGTGATGGATGACGAATCTGATGTCAGTTGCAGTGTCAGACAGTTCAGCAGTTCCTGAGCATGAGAATGTCATGGAGAACATTAAATCTACAGGTTCTGAGTAGCAAGGTCAAACTTTGAGAAGATCAACCAGAGTCAGAAGAAAAGCTGATCGACTCAATTTGTAGATTTGGATTATTTGTACATAATATGCTTGCTGTTTATATGTATAAATATATATATATTTGTTAACCAGTTTTAAAAATGTTAAAGAAAAACGTTAATACTGTTAGACTCAGAGGCTAATGACATCAGAGGCTAATGGCATCACATGTAAATATACTGATGATAATGTATTAACTTATTCCTTCAAAGGAAAGGGGATGTAGTGATATCATGCTTGTGTTGTAATTCACCGACTGACTACTAGGAGTCTCATTAGTATACGTGTGAATGTCAGAGTCAGCTGACCTCAGACTGACAAGGGAGTTGGGAGTGAGGTTGCTGTGTATGTTCACACTGCTATTCATCTGTTGTTTTATATATATTTGACCCACAGTTAATGTTAATACATCATTTATAGCTTTCGCTACAACTGTTCTTGTGATATAAATCAGGCTATCCGACAAGAACATAACACAGGGGTCCACCCTGCACTGACCCTGACCACCCAGGGGTCTCCAATGGCCTGGGAGACCCCGCGGGTGTCATTCCACCTGGTCCATGTTTTTGTGGACCAGTGCTGAAAGGAGCCTGGCAGCAGCCTCCCTGGGGAGGCCGGAGAATCGTGGGAGGCAGGTAGGTCTTAAGTAGGTTTAAGACCTACTTCCGCAAATGTTATTTGGTCCCCCCCTTTTGGGCTGTGTTCCGACGTCTCACAGGACTTGGGTAAATCCTGTGAGGCATGGAGCCTATCGGGAGGCCCGCGGGAAGGCTCTTCTGGGATTCTCCCGAACACAACGCAGCAAGAGAATCGCGTCCAATGTGTTTTCTGTCAGTGATATTAGTTGAGGGGTAAATAGTGACCAGGACATGTGGAGAAAGATTTGGCTCTTCTTCTAAATAGTGCCCTGTGATTTTCTCTGGCTGTCATGGACCGAAAAACCATCAGATTAACATCTCATTCGAAAGACAATGCAGCACACCCTCAGTGCTAAATTGGAGTGTGAGAACAGATTTTTGCACTTAGGATTTTGGAGTGGAGTTTGGAACACACGACCTTCTGACACATGAGAGAGAGTGATATCCACTGAGCCACCATATCCTTGCAAGAGGCAGCATCTTCAGCATAGAGGAGAATACTGTAAGAAACACTTTTGCGAGAGTAAATAGGGAGAAGCTATGGCAGGAGGGTCAGTAACTAGAGGACACAGATTGAAGGTATCCTGTAATTGGCAACAGAAGCATAATAATAATCGCTTATTGTCACAAGTAGGCTTCAATGAAGTTACTGTGAAAAGCCCATAAGAAGCAGATGGGGGATGTGAGGATTTTTTTTTCAATGCAGCAAAAGATTATCACCTGAATGTCCTGTCTGGAAAGGTGACGGAAGCAGATTGTTCAGTAACTTTCAAAAGGAAATTGGATAAGCACTATGAAGGAAAAATTTGGAGGATGATGGGAAAAAGCAGAGAAGGGGACTAATTAGATCGTAAAGAGCTGGCAAAAAATGATATCCAAGTAACCTCGATCTCTCCTGCACGATTCTTTGACTCACCTTTTTAACTTTCATTCATGTCCCCCATCCTAGTCCCGGGAACCTCCTTGCTATAGGTGTTGCTTTTATCAAAGCTCAAATGTACTTTGTGCTTGCAGGAGGTCTTCTGTGTTGTAGTACACTTGCTAAGATGGCCAACTTTTGCCCTAATCTCGTGTAGCTGATGAATACATTTAAATCAAACTGCTGGGTTTAGTTTGGAGAATGCCAGTGTGGACTTTGCATTATTTATTTTAAATAGGCCCTTCCTGACTGCTGTTGATCTTCGTGCCGCCACTCAACTGGGCCTCCTAGATGTGTGTGTGTGTACTGGGGCTGCCTGAACATATACAACATAACAAGATCCCAGTGTTTCCTGGAAGACCAGCTGGAAGGGCTGAGGTGGAGGCTGTGGTAGTGTAGCATTTCTGTTACAGGATTACTGATCCAGTAAAATGCAAGTTCAAATCCTGGCCAGTTTGAAAAATTGAATTCAGATTTATAAAACTAATCTGTTTATGAAAAGCTGGCATCAACAAAACATAAAACAGTCATAGAACATAGAACATAGAACAGTACAGCACAGAACAGGCCCTTCGGCCCTCGATGTTGTGCCGAGCAATGATCACCCTACTTAAACCCACGAAACCCGTATACCCGTAACCCAACAATCCCCATTAACCTTACACTACGGGCAATTTAGCATGGCCAATCCACCTAACCCGCACATCTTTGGACTGTGGGAGGAAACCGGAGCACCCGGAGGAAACCCACGCACACACGGGGAGGACGTGCAGACTCCACACAGACAGTGACCCAGCCGGGAATCGAACCTGGGACCCTGGAGCTGTGAAGCATTGATGCTAACCACCATGCTACCGTGAGGCCCCGGATTGGTGTTATATCATAAAGCTCAACTGGTTGAATAATGTCCTTTGGGGAAGGAAAGTTGCCATCCTTACGCAGTCTGACTTATGTATGAAGTACATGGATGGCTTTTAACTGCCATCTAGAAGAGGTCTAGCAAGTGACAAATTATAGTTCTTCAAGAGGGAAGTCACCATCATCACCTCCTCCTCAGAGCAACAAATGCCAGCCATGCCCATATTTGGAGAACAAATACAAAATTTCAAGGCTGTTCATGTTCTCTTCGAAGCATAAAGTTCATCTCGAGATTCTTTTTAAAGTCCATTCAATTTCTGAAGTGGGAATGATGGGATTTGAACTTAAATTTTCTGGGTTAGTAGTAAGATTGCGATTATGATTAAATGTATTCCTGGAGGTTTCACCACATGAATTGACCCAAGCTCAGGCCTTCTGTTGGTCAACACATCCATCCTTGTGATGCACTACCTCCTGATACCAATTGGAAAGGAAAAAAGCCTAAGACCCAATTGGATGATGCTCGATGACAGCCACACAGCCCCCCCCGCCCCCCAGCATATTTTTAATATTCAGTAAAGAGAAATGTTCAAAGAAAATGAAAAAAAAAGAAACAATCTTTTTCAATGTCCCTATGATTTTTTTTCCAGGGTTGCACAGAGCTGTGTAACCTTCAATTCCTGGAGACTCTGGGCCAATCCTGGAGTGTTGGCAACTCTAGTTATTAGCCCAGAAATCCAGTAAAGTAACTGGTTCTGACAGGCTGGGCTACCTGCCACACTGTCCCACTGTGCTCAACAACACAACGGCGATGTTTAAAGTGCCAAACGATAAAGCCGAGGCCAGTTTAGGTGAAAATGGGGATTTATTTCTTTGGTGTCTAAGCTCTATTGGGGGATTGACTCTTGGCATTACACAGCACTTGATGAAGGAGCAGGGGTAGAAGTATAGAAATGTCTTGCCAGGAACAGGTGGCGGACAAAGCAGTTGGAGGAAAAGCCAAGGGATAGTTGGGGGAGTGAGGGAAAGTTTGGAGTAAAGGCTGGATGTTAAAGGGGGCTTCTGTTCACCATTTATTATTGGGGAGGTTCAGAGGTCCTTTCAATTCCTTATTTGATTGAATTTTTGTTAATATTTCTGTTAAAATGACTCTGAAGTTCTCTCTTGATCCCCGTGCTCTGCTTTTCTTTTGAACCCATTCTGTTGTCCTGAACCTTTTTGTTCCTGCTGAATCTTTTGGGAAACAGCATGCTGAAACATGGCTCGCAATTGCCAGTCCCGTGATGAAGAGAAAGAATTAAGAAGGGTGCCTCCAATTCTTCCCCCTCCCCCGTCCCTGTTCGCTTTCTAATCTGTGCTGCCTCTTGATAAGACAGTGAACCTTGCCAGCGGCCACTGGTTCAGAGGCAACAAGATGTAAAACAAGGACACGGAGAGGGTGAAAGAAAGAGGGCAGACCAAAGGCCAAAGACTGTTTTCAGTTTCGAAGTGCCGAAACTTTCCCATAGGCTCACGGCTTCCTGCACCCTGCAGCTTTCTCTTCAGGGACCCTGCTCCAAGAGGCAAACAGGGAGGTCATTGTTCCCTCTACTTCTGTAGCAGTGTTGGTTCCCAGTTCCATTAGGCCCCCGCATTCTTCTGCACCGCTTAACAATGAAAGCTGCATTTCATTTTTCACTACTTTGACAGGGCTCAGCCGAGTTATAATCAAGCCTCGCTCTCTCATTTGAAATTTTGCTGCTAGGTCCCTTTTCCCTTTCAGTGCAGTTTCAAGCAGACACAAATTGACAATTAGCTGAGGGCCATTACTCTTTCAACCATCCAAGATCCACATTCATGGGGAACTACATAGGCTCAGTTAACAGTGGGGATCACAGATCACCAGTCTCGGTTAAAGAGATGGAGACAGCAAGGCTAGAGTGTTATTGGAATATTAGCCTTTATAACTCAATGGCTGGAATGGAAAGGTGAAGATGCTTTGCTGCAGCTATACAAAGCCTTGGCTGAATCACATCTGGAGTATTGTGCACAGTATTGAGCACTGTACCTTAGAGAGGATATATTAGATGTGAAGGCCCAGATAGACCAGAATGTAAACCTGGCTATAAGTGTTAAATTATGATGAGGCATCACATAAAATAGATTTCTATTCCCTGAAATTGATTTGAGGAGTTTTTGAAAGGAATTGCTAGGGTAGATAGAGAGAGATCCTTTCTGCTGGTTGGGGATCCAAGGCCAAGAGAGCATAATGTTAAAAGAGCCATGCTTTTCAGGAAAGTCACATCTCCAAATTAAGGGTGGTTAAGAAATATGGAACTCTCACCCACAAAAAGCAGCATATGCTAGCTCCATGAATAACTTTAGGTCTGAGATCAGTAGATTTTTGTTCGGCAAGAGTATTAAGAAATAAGGATTCCAGACAGTTTATGGAGTTAAGCTATAGGTCAGCCATGATCTCACTGAATGACAGGACAGGCTCGAGGAGCTAAATGGCCTACTCCTCGTCCTAAGTTCCGAGGAGCTGCGGCAGAGGTCACTTGTCTCCATCTGCCATTCCTACAAGCAAATTATGTGTTTGGGAGAATGGGTATAAACCGGAGCTCTTTGCAAAATCAACATGAGGGAAATCTTTCCCATGCAACAAATGATTACGGTGAGTTCCAAAGAAGAGTCATGTTGGACTCAAATTTTTGGGCAGGGCCCCTGCAGTGTATATTGCAGTGGTGGAGGCAACCCACCATTGGCCGGTGGCGGGATCGTCTCATCTCACCGTTATCAATGGAAATTCCTATTCTATGCACCCCTCGCCGCTGTGAAACCCCTGGCAGAGGTTTGCTGTTGGTGAGACCAGAAGATCTCGCTGGCCAGAATGACCAGAAAACTCTGGCCCTTAAACTCTGTTTCTCTCTCCACAGATGCTGTCAGGCATGTTGAGTTTTTCCAGCATTTTTTGTTTTTATTTCAGATTTCCAGCATTTGCAGTGTTTTGCTTTTATTTTAAAGTCTGGAATGCTCTGCCTAAGAATGTGCTGGAGGCAGGTTCAACTAAATCATTCAAAATCTGCGGCAAAGTGTTCCACATATTCACCACTCTCTGGCTGACGAAATTCCTCCTCATCTTGTTTTAAAGGATCATGCCTTCAGCTTGACATTGTGTCCTCTGCTTCTAGTTTTTCCTACGCGTAGAAACATCCTTTACACGTCCACTCTATCCAGGCCTCACAGTATCCTGTAAGTTTCAATAAGATCCCCCTTCATCCTTCTAAAATCCAACAATTACAGACCATGCAAGGCAGTCATCTTGCTGCACATCCCACTGATCACCAACCTTGGCCCCTGGGTCTGCGGAGTGACACCGGCCGTATTGGTGTCTCCACCCCGGCACCCCATCCTCCACTATAACCTCCCCCCACCCATCCACCACCTGCCAGCGGGGCATCAGACGGCCCACCCTGGCAGGGCAACACCCACTGTAGCCCCTACGGGCCCACAGTGTGGGGGCCGTGGAGTGCACCGCTGGCAGGGCAGCACTAACCGACAGTACCCTTGGCAGATGGACAGGAGGCAACCACCCAGGATGGAGAGCCAGCCGCCCTACAGGCCGAGGAGGAGGAGATGCCAAGGAGGCGCCGCATGAAGCCTCGTGTGGACTGGCACCACCTGTTATTCAAGGACCTGCCGGTCTGGTCATGCCAAAGACACCGGCTGAGCAGGGAAACAGTGAGACATACCTGCCAGATCATGACGGACCTGGCACCATGGGGGGTATGGGGGAAGGACACCTGCTCCCAGTGGCCATCAAGGTGACAATTGCCCTGAACTTCTACGCGACAGAGATGGAGTTAAGTGCTGTCAATTTCCAGTGCAGCACTTCAAAATCACTTGAGCATGAAAGGGGGTGATTGGAATGTATTTAACTCTCTTTGAAGTGGCTGATGTTTATAAACATTGTAGTTACAGTACTTCAGAGTTATTCATCTGTGTAGGAAGATGAATGAAGCAAGGCTCATACCTGTGTGTGTGGAAGCTGTTAATCACAGGCCACTATGAGAAATAAATAAATGGTTTGCAGTTAAAGGATCTGAAGGGTTAATACACAGGCCACTGCTTTTCTCCTTCCAGGAATGGACATGTGATGCTTCCTCTGTCTGAGGCAGCAGGCGGATTTCTAGGTGATTGTTACAACAGCAATTGTTTTCACTGCTCCTGTCTGGACTGCTCTGTAGCTTCCAGACATGGGTCTCTTTTCTGGGATGTGTGCGTGCGCACGTGTGTGTGTGCACGTGTTGGGGGGGGGGGGGGGGTCCTTTAGTTAGGGTGTCCCTCGGGGGTTCCTTTAATTTGGGAGCTTTGTGGCGATCCTCCTATTCTGGGGATCTCAGGGGTTGGTCCCAGGGGATCGCTGTGGGGGGTCTCCCTATTTAGAGGGTCTCTGTGGGGGCTCCCTATTCAGGAGTGTCTTGGGGGGCTCTCTATATTTAGGGGATCTCATGTGGGCTTGGGGATCTGCTGGGGATGGGGTGGGCATGTCTGGCATTGTGGGGGTGAGGGTGGACCTTGGGGGCAACCCTTTTAAGGGATACCCCCACGGCGAGGTCCCCCACGTCAGGACCACGTTTACCCATACCTGTTGTATTCCACGCCCACATGATGTCCAGCCCCGAGGGCCTGGAAAATCGCGGGTGCCTGGAGATTATGATGCTCGGCACACTAGGTAGATGCAAATGGGTCATTAAGACATCTTGCATCCATTTGCATTCTCCCCGGTGTGAACCCCAATCCCGTTGCCAGCAGGCGGCCGGAGCATCGGAAACAGATCGGCGTCGGTTTTTATCCCTGATGCCCGATTCTCCGCCGCATTGGGATCCCCACTACAAGCGGGAGAATCCGGGCCATGAAATGTCAGCAGGCCACTCCACCATGGAGAATCTCAGCTAATGTTTTAGTACCGCGAATCAGGAAGCAGAGGGCATGTAGCTGTACAAGCAAAGGGGATTGCCTATGTAGTAAATCAGTGTACAGCTGTATGTAGCTGTATGTAGTTGTATGTAGTGTATGTAGCTGGACGAGCAAAGGGGATTTCCTATGTAGTAAATCAGTGTATGTAGCTGTATGTAGTTGTATGTAGTATATGTAGCTGGAAGAGCAAAGGGGATTGCCTATGTAGTAAAGCATGCGAGAAGATTTGTATGTCTGCACTGTAGGTGAGGCGAAGATTTGCATTCTATTACTGATAGCCTAGTGACATTCATTGTCTGGGCTCATTAAGAGTGGCTGCTTGAGAGAAGAAATGGAAGGTAGAGTGTGAAGGGCATTGTGAAAATGTAAACCAATAAGAATCTGGGGCTGGATTCTCCGCCGTTGGGAATCTCCGTTTTGCCAGCAGCCCGGGGGCTTCCCGATGGCGTGGGACTGCTCCACAATGGGCAACCCCATTCACCAGTCGGCATAACGGAGCATCCCGCTGGTGTGCTGAAACAGAAATGTGGCACGGCGGGGCAGAGAATCCAGTCCCTGTTCTTTCAGAAGAAAACGCGCTTGGGGTGTATTAAATATCGGGGTTAACTAGTGTGAGTTTGTTTGTCATAAAATAGAATAGAATTCCTGCAGTGCAGAAGGAGACAATTCAGGCCATCGGGTCTGCACTGGCCATATGAAGGAGCTACTCTATCTAGGCCCACACCCCCACCTCATTCCTGTAACCCCACCTAACCCGCATATCCCTGGGGCAATTTTATCATGGCCAACCCACCGAACCTACACATCTTTGGACTGTGGGAGGAAACTGGAGCACCCGGAAGAAACCCAGAAATGCTCAGCATTGTGCCACCATGCCACCCCAAGAGAAACACCCATATTTGAAGGGAATCACCCATATTCTGGTTGTGATTTTCCCTTTATGAGTTGCAGTAATCAATATGCTGCAACCAGAAAGGTTAAGATGCGAGTTCTGGTCTGGATTTTATGGTAATTTCTAGATGATGCCATATATATTCATTACTGATTTGCCAGAAAATATTATTCTTGGAAAGAGGCGCCTGTGAAGCAAGAGTTAATAAGAAGGAGATGCTGGAATTTTATACTCGGGATCATGCATGGATTTACTCAGGGTGTATGAGCTGCCAAATATTATCTGCCTCCTTTACAAAACAGGAAATTATTGTCCCGTATTATAACTGCCAAGTAAATGATTAACTAAAACCTCCATGGGACTACAGGGATACAACTCATAATGCGGAGAGCCCGGTATAGGACAAGGTGTCAGCCATGATTCCTGTGGACAGTACGTTCACCTTCAAGTCACAAGCTTGTGGGCTCAAGTCTCACCTTGAAGCTGACACTACAGTGTAGTGCTGAGTAGGTGCTTCACTGCAGTATTGAGGGAGTGCTCCGTTGCCCAGGAAGTGCTTTGTGCGGTCCTTGGCAGGGTAGTCAGTGTTGTAATGTGGGAAATGATGCAGCCAATTTATGTACTGCATGGTCCCACAAATAGCAATGTGATAGTGAACAGATTACTGTTTTTTTTTATTGCTGAGGTGTTGGTTACAGGGTAAATAAAAAATGAAATGAAAATCGCTTATTGTCACAAGTAGGCTTCAAATGAAGTTACTGTGAAAAGCCCCTAGTCGCCACATTCCGGCACCTGTTCGGGGAGGCTGGTACGGGAATTGAACCCGAGCTGCTGGCCTGCCTTGGTCTGCTTTAAAAGCCAGCGATTTAGCCCTGTGCTAATATTGGTGAGAAAACTGGGGAGATAACCACAGGGTAATATGTCTATCTGAAAGGCCAGCTGGGACCTCAGAATAACACCTCATCTGAAAGACTGCACTTAAATCAGTGTAGCATTCCCATAGTACTCTGCATTGGAATGAGCGCCTAGTTTATGGGCTCGTCTCTGGAGTAGGACTTAAGCTCCCAACCGCTTGAGTCAAAAGCGAGAGTACTGCCCATTGGGCAATGGCTGACACCATGGGCTGGAGTCTCCGTTCATTTACATAGTTCATTCATTCTTAGAATCCCTACAGTGCAGAAAGAGGCCATTCAGCCCATTTAGTCTGCACCGACTATCTGGAAGAGCACCTTACCTAGGCCCACACCTCCATCCTATCCCGGTAACCCAGGAACCCCACCTAACCTTTTGGACACTAAGAGGCAATTTAGCATGGCCAACCCACCTAACCTGCACATCTTTGTACTGTGGGAGGGAACCGGAGCACCCGGAAGAAACCCACACAGACACAGGGAGAACGTATAAACTCCACACAGTCACCCGAGGCCGGAATTGAACCTGGGAGCCTGGCGCTGCGAGGCAGCGATGCTAACCACTGTTTGGGAGACTAATGCTGAGATTAGAGGCCAGAAGCGATTCAATGTCCCTTGCTATGCAAATGTATGCATGGTGGGGGGCGCATGGAATTCCGTCGCAAATTGCACTGTTGGGCCGCCATTGTGAGCCAGGTCCAGCAGCAGGCCCCCTCCCACCATGCAAAGCAAATGCTGACCCTCCCAACAAGTAGGGGCATCCTCTCCATTCCCCACCCGGGAAATGTAACCCCCAAACATCTAGCTATGATTGACAGCCCACGGCCACATCAAAAGCAGTTCAGTGCTTTCTGCTGAGAAAAAGAGGAACTGAAAGCACTTAACACCTAGATATTTATAAACATTGCAGTTAGTTTCACAGCAGGCTACTGGAGATCCATACAAGCATGAAGGGAAATGAAAATAAACAATCCAGACATCTGGCTGTCTGGAAACTGTCAATTACAACGTACTAAAAGCTATTTCTCTTTGAAGTGAATAGAAGCCTTGGAGATCATAGAATCTGAAGGGGTTTAAAGCCCTGTGATGTGGTTTTGGCTGTCTAATAAGATAGGGCTGCTGCTTTCCAGACATCAGGTCTGAGGCAACAGGTGTGATGCACAGATGAGTGAAAATCAGTGATTTTGTCCACTGTTTCTTCCTGGACTGCTCTTTAGCTTTCAGGCAGGGGTGTCTGATGGAGGGGGAGGATGGGTTCTCTGCTGTGTGGTGTTCCCTGTTAAGGGGGGGGGGGGGTTCCCTGCTCTGTGGAGTTCTCTGCTATGGGGGGGGGGGGGGGGTCCCTTGTTTTGGCGGATTCTCTGTTGTGAGGGGGGTCACTGATGGGGCATCTAGAACATAGAGCAGCAGGAGGACATTCGGCCCATCGAGTCTGCACCGACCCACGTAAGCCCTCACTTCCACCCTATCCCCATAACCCAGTAACTCCTCCTAACCTTTTTGGTCACTAAGGGCAATTTATCATGGTCAATCTACCTAACCTGCACGTCTTTGGACAGTGGGAGGAAACCGGAGCACCCGGAGGAAATCCATGTAGACACGGGGAGAACGTGCAGACTCTGACCCAGCAGGAAAATCGAACCTGGGACTTTGGTGCTGTGAAGCCACAGTGCTATCCACTTGTGCTACTATGCTGCCCAAACTCTGGTGAGGGGTCTCTGGTGGGGCCTCTAATGGGGGTCTCTGGTATAGGATCTGGTGGGGGGTCTAGTGGGGAGCTAAAGTGGGAAGGATTTGCATTGTGGGAGGAGGGGGCCCTCTGATGGACTTTGGGAGCACCTAACTTAAGTACTTACTTTCTTTGATCACCGAGGTCCACTGCGTCAGGGCCACCCTGGCAAATACTAATCCACGGCCACGTGAATCTAGACCTAGAGAATCACGGAGGCATGGAGAATTTGGTGTCCAGCTTGTTAATAGGGAACCTACTTTGACCTATTTGCATCCTCCAGCTAGCGCGGGGTGGGAACCTCGATGTCGCTGCCAGCTGGGGGACAGGATCAGCGGGTGTTTTAACCCCAACGCTGGATTCTCTATCACATCGGGAATCTGTTACCGGCAGCGGAGAATCCAGCCACATATCTCACCAAGATCTGGGAGGGGACTATTGGAAGAAATTTGAGAAGTTTTGTCAAGAGTACATAAACAGAAACTATGACAGGAAGATCAGTAACTAGAGGGCTCAGATTTAAGGTAATTAGCAAAAGAACCAGAGGTGATATGAGGAGACATTTTCTGTACAGCGAGTGGTTATGATCTGGAATACATGAAAGGATAAATCTTTAAAACGTTCACAATTCTGCAGAAAAGAGCAAGTGAGTGGGATTAATTGGATAGCTCCTTCGAAGAGACAACACAGGTGTGATGGCCCAAAGGGCTTCCTTCTGTGCTGTTTCATTCTGGGATTCCATGAACTGGCCTTGCTCAAGGAGAGAAAATTAAGTTAATTAGTGTTTGGGGATAATTAAATTCTACAGGAGGCCATTATTGTGTGAATTTGCATTGGGTTATCAAAGGCAAGATGTAGAGAGAGGCCGGGTTTCTCTGAAGTTTCTGCATGGTTCGTGCAATCAGATTTTCCCATTCCTCTCAGTCTCTCGTGGAGAAAGCTGGAAAATATTGATGACCTTGTCCCTGTCCATGGGCAGCTGTAATCTATCAGTGAGAATCATCCTTTAGGCACACTCACAGCCAACCAGTTGACGGTGGTGCTCATATCGAGGAGAGATTAGACACAAAATGGGCCATTTGTCCATAGTTTTGGAGGAAGTGGGGGTGGGGAAGAAAATTACAGTATATTGAACATTGAAACATTAAAATACCTCCAAAAGGCTTGCAGGAGCCAATGAGATATGTAGGGGAAGGGATGCATTGCTAAGCGATGTTAATTTAAAGCAGGCCTGCAAAACAGTGAGTGTGTATTTAATGCAACCTACCCAAATATTCATGTCATACTGAGAGTCGGCAATGTGAATTGCTCCTTCTGTCCTGCTCTGTAATGACGTTTGGCTGCTGGCAATACAAATTCTGATCAAAAAAAACCTTTGCTGTGGCCCTTATGAACTTCCCAGAGTTCAGCTCAAGTTGACCGTATTTAGGACTCTGATTTTCACCATCAAGTTACACTGCGGGCAGCACGGTGGTGCAGTGGTTAGCACCGCTGTCTCACTGCGCTGAGGTCCCGGCTCTGAGTCACTGTTCGTGTGGAGTTTGCACATTCTCCGTGTGTTTGCGTGGGTTTCGCCCCACAATGCAAAGATGCAGGATCGGTGGATTGGCCATATCTTTTTATTAAAACAGTAAAAATTATTAATATGGCCAACGGTACAAACACTAATTTTGTGTTGGAGAAACAGGGTACCCTCCCCTCAGTACCAACGTAGGATACTCTGATTATTAAAACAGTTCACAACACAGTTGTAGAAAAAAAAAACAGTACACGCACTAAACTTTTTTTTCTAAATTTAGTGTACCCAATTCATTATTTTCCAATTAAGTGAAAATTTAGTGTGTTCAAACAACCTAGCCTGCACATCTTTGGGTTGTGGGGGCGAAGCCCACGCAAACACGGGGAGAATGTGCAAACTCCACACGGACAGTGACCCAGAGCCGGGATTGAACATGGGATCTCGGCGCCGTGAGGCAGAAGGGCTAACCCACTGCGGCATCATGCTGCCCCACGCACTAAACTTTGAGATGGAGAGACCAGATACATGCTACATTGCCCCTTAATTGGGAAAAACGAATTGGGTACTCTAAATTGATTTCAAAAAAATTACACTGCAATCTGTCCCTCAGGATTCTTTCTAGGCTCAAACTCTGAAAGGCAATAAACCACAGTTCTATTTCCTGATTCCTACACTCATGGCTCCTGCTTGATGGTGGCTTCAAAACTGCTGGCAATGTTCCTTATCTGTGGCACTGGGGAGGTGCGTGGTAGCCGGTTAGTCAACCTTGGGTGCCACTGCAGCCTTCAGAAGATAAAGGAGTAGGAGATTTGGCCTATCAAGCCTACTTCACCATTTAATTTAATCATGGCTAATCCATTTGTGGCCTAACTCCACTTTCCTGCCTGTCCCCACATAAACCATGACTCCCCAGTAGATCAAATTTTTTTTAACTCAGTCATGAATAATTTCAATGATCTAGCCTCCATTGCTGTTTGGGAAAGGGAATTACTGTACGCAGTTATCTGGATGTGATCGCACCCATGCCCAGTAGAGTTGTAATAATCATCATAATCGCTTATTGTCACCTTGATATTCCATCTCTCTTACAATAAAGACCAACATTTTATTTGACTTCTTAATTTCTTCTGTACCGGGCAGCACGGTAGCGCAGTGGGTTAGCCCTGTGGCCTCACGGCTCTGAGGTCCCAGGTTCGATCCCGGCTCTGGGTCACTGTCTGGGTGGAGTTTGCACATTCTCCCAGTGTTTGCGTGGGTTTCGTCCCCACAACGTAAAAAGATGTGCAGGCTAGGTGGATTAAACATGCTAAATTGCCCCTTAACTGGAAAAAAAATGAATTGGGTACGCTAAATTAAAAAAAAAATTTTCTGTTCCAATTTTATTTGATTCATGTACCAGACCCCCAGATCCTCTGTACTGCAGCATGCTGCAATTTTTCTCAATTTAAATAATAGCCAGCTTTTATATTTGTCCTGCCAAAGTGCACTTTCCCACATTATACTCCATCTGCCAATATTTTGTCCACTTGTGTAACCTACTTCTCTCCCTTTGCAGGCACTTCATATTCTCCTCACATCTTGCTCTCCTGTATCTCTTTGTATCATCAGCAAACCTGGCGACAATGCAATCAGTCACTTCATTAAAATCATTAATGTATATCATGCATAGTTGATGCCCCAGCACTGATTCCTGTGGCACTCCACGAGTAACAGATTGCCAGCTTGAAAATGACGCATTTATCTCTGCTCTCTATGTCCTGTTCGTTAGCCTATCCTCTGTCCATGCTAATATATCACCTCCAACAACATGAGCTCTTATCTTGTACAGTGACCTTTTATGTGGTATCTTATCAGATGACTTTTGAAAATGCAGATGTAATGGACAGAACTTTTCCATTTCCAGTACCGGCGGAGGATAGAAATCCACACGGAGAATGCCGGCTGCACAGCCAGCCAGCAATTCTTGCCACATCGTGTAGCACTCTGTGCAAAAACAAATGGTGGCGTAGCCTACACTATCACACTGGGAAAAGTCCAGCAACCCTGCAAATCCCGAGATCAGGATGTCCATTTTAAATGACACCCTGATCGGCAATAAAAAAAACAGGAACCCCCCACGCACTTGAAGAAACCCCCCCCCCACTAGCATACGGGCAACTCCCCCCCCCCCCCCCCCCCCCAGGAGCTCTAGATGGCACCCACAGCATTGCCCCGTGGCACTACTCCCAGTGAGCGATGCCAGCAAGCAGTGCCAAAAGGAAGTTCCAGGGCAGCAGGGGGCAGTGCCAGGGCAGTGCACAGCTCCTTATCCTCCCGGGGGCTGTTTTTATCTGTACATCCCTGGCAGGATCCCTTCACCGGGTTACATTTTTAAAAACCTGTTGTAAACCTCATTGCTGTGACATCACGTTAGCGAGGGGGCATATCCCAATTTCGGGTTAGGCAATACATTGGGGAAGAACTTTACTGTTATTATAAGTTACTTAAACAAAGTTCCCAACCTTTCTGGACACGGCCAATGCGGGCACAAAATCACGGCCACTATATCCATCGTTTCCCCTTTATGAAAATGAAAATCGCTTTATTGTCACGAGTAGGCTTCAATGAAGTTACTGTGAAAAGCCCCTAGTCGCCACTTTCTGGCGCCTGTCCGGCAAGGCTGGTACGGGAATCGAACCGTGCTGCTGGCCTGCTTTAAAAGCCAGCGATTTAGCCGAGTGAGGTAAACCAGCCCCTCTTGCTTGTTTTTTGGAAGCTCTCTGATCCTATTTATCCCATGCCAATTTGTTCATTGATTTGGCGATGCCGGCGTTGGACTGGGGTGAGCACAGTAAGAAGTCTTACAACACCAGGTTAAAGTCCTACAGATTTGTTTCAAACACTAGCTTTCGGAGCACAGCTAGTGATTTGAAACAAACCTGTTGGACTTTAACCTGGTGTTGTAAGACTTCTTAATTTGTTCATTGGTCAGGTAATAATTTCCATGTGCTCTGGCTGCGTAATTAAACCCCGCGCTGCTCATACTCACGCAGCAAAACCTGTTTCTTAGTCCTACCTGTGTCATTGGTACCTATGTGGGCCATGACAACTGGATCCTTCTCCTCCCACTCCAAGTACCGCTCCAGACCTAAGGTGATGTCCTTAACCCTGGCACAAGGCAGGTAACACCATGTACAAGACTCATCCTTCTGGCACAGAGCACTGTATCTCTCCCTCTAACTATACTGTCCCTGACAACAGCTAGTCCCCGCCAGTTAAAAGACCCCTGCATCACGATGCTGTGGAGAGTTGACTCATCCTCCCTGCAGTCCCGACCCTCATCCAAACTTCAAGAACATCAATCTTGGGACAATTGCAATGGCTGAGGCTCCTCCAGTGCGATCTTCTGGATCCCTATATCTGCCTCTCTCACAGTCAGACCCTGCTGTCCCTGACCACAGAGCAAGTCTGAAGTACCTAGCCGAAGAGAGTGTCTGCTGGGAAAAGTAGAGGGTAACTTTCCCCCTCCCTGATTCATTACAGTGTCTGAAGCTCATACTCCAGCCAATCAGCTCTGAAACAAAGGTTCCTCAAGTTGAAGGCACTTCTTACAGATCTAGTTAATACAGCTGCTGCATATCACCTGTCCTCCCATCTCTATTGTGTTTTATTCAACTAATTAGATTTCAAGTTTAGAATTATCACTCAATGATTAAGCACAGTTACGTTACGGCATTTAACTGGTTACGTTATAAATTTAATGTAATATTTATATCTCTACCAGTTTTAAACCACTGCCCCAGTTGAGAGAAAAACCTTAACACTCACCAATCAACTACCTGCTCACCTATGTAATGCCTTCGGGCTTCAGCGCTCAGATCCTGCTGTATCCGGCTATGACCACTGCTTTTTGTAAAAGGCCAGGAAAGGAACTCCTCCCTCAATGCATCAAATTCCCTCACTTACCAAAATCCCAGAGTTAAGCACTGGTTTCACTGCACACAGTGTCAAGCTGCACCTTCATGCAACTTATTTTGTGCATCTGCTGAACCTCCTGTATTTATATTACCTCAAATTCCAGTGAGCTGTGTCAGCCAATGCAGACTAGGGTACCAGTTCTATCTAGCTATCAAATTAACTAACTACAGCTGCCTCTAGCAATGAGCTGGTTTATCACTGACGAAGACTGTGATCACCTTTTCGAGGGTGCTCAACCCTTAAAACTCCCTCATTAAGCAAGAGAAATTATCGGCCACTGATTAATGATGGAAAATGTGGACGTCACGTGCACCTTGGCTGCTGTCATTCACTAACCTCGATGGTTTGATCAGCTTTGCTATCCTGGCACCTTGTTTACAACTGGCTTAACACTGGCATTCGAGCAAAAGGCTCTCGCACGTGGTCACTTTGGCAAAATATGCTAAAGTGACTGTCCTTCTGGAACCATGGGCTGGGTTCTCCGATTCTGGGGCAATGGGAACGGCGGCGGTTTACACCGGACAAAATGGTGTAAAACGGCCACCGATTCCCTGTTTTGCTGGGGACTAACATGATGGCAGCGTAGAGCACCCGGCTCTAGCTGCTGATACGACCCTGAGAATTGCCGGGTCCGCGGCGGCACATGCGCACGACGGCGGCCTACAGTGGCTGGGCCGTGCTGCATGATGGAGCCGCTCGACGACCCGGCCCACAAAATAGCGCCTCCCTTTGGTCGGCTCGCGCCCCCCCCCACCGTGCCCCCAGTCCCTAATAAAGTTGCCCCCTGCCCGCGGATTGGCCCTCTCCCGACTGGACTGAGACCCGACAGATTAGACCACACACAACCGACGCCATCGGGAACTCGGCCAGTTGGGGGTGGAGTATTGGGGAGCGGGCCTCAGGCAATGTCCTGAGGCCATCGATATGCGCACGAAGCTTTGGAGGGGATGGAGCATCGCGAAAGCGGCACTGCCCCCGATTTGGTGGGGAGCTGTGATTCTCCGGCCAATCGCTGAACGCAATTTTGGCATCGGCGACTGGAGAATCCAGCCCCATACCTCAGCAAGCCGCCCTGTTTGAACCCTGCTGATTTCCCCCCTTTTATAGTCCCTGCGCCATTACTCTTCACCATTGCCCAGCTAAGATCTACTGGCTCAGCACAGATCAGAAATTGAAGTTGAAACTTTTGTAGATTGTATAGATTGATGTTGTTCTTCACTCAGTTACTAAGTGGCAGAAATATATTACTGAAAGATTAATCCCATTCGTCCTCTTTTTAATCTTAGCCTGTTTGATCTCATAAGTTTCATTTTTAAAAAAAACTTTTGTGCTGTGTGAGGTAAGACAATGTTAGTGCCTAAGGATGGAATCAAAGCCAGGGAAGGGGAGGGGGGAGGCAGGGAAACGTTAACAAACTTGGCATCCACAGGAACAGAGAAAATGGGGAAGACTGGAGGGCCGCAGAAGCGGAAGTGCGCACGAGACGACAACGTCAGCAAACTCCGTCCAGGAGAAGCAAGGGACAACACCACGAACGGATGCCTACATCTGTGTGTAAACAACTTTGCCAAGTGTACAGAGCTGCTGCTGTTGAGCGGGGTCACAATACCGTCCGCTGACTTCGCGGGGAAAATTAAAACGTCAGCAGCAGCAGTGATCCATTGGGGGGGGGGGGGGGGGGGGGGGGGGGTGTGTGTGTGGGGGGGGGGTGGGGTGGTGGTGAGTGCCCCGATGGGAGGGCGTGGGAAGACTGAGGTGCGTGGCGTAACGTCTAGTGGATTGCTGATGTATATTCTCTTCCTGCACTATGATAATGTTCACTAATTTGCTGTGTTAAGATTATTTAATATGAAAAATTTTGCAAAAAAAAAAAAAACAGCAGCACCAACCGGGGGGGGGGGGGGGGGGGGGGGGGGGGGGGGCTGATTTATTTTCCTTTTTATAAGGGGCGCATGCTCTATCCTGTTTTGAATTGGGTGTTAATTTGCTAAACTGTTTATCGTTTAGAGGGTAAAGTGGTTCTGGTTTGTTGGCATGTTGCCCTTCTTCCTTTGTATTATTTTCCTTTTTGGAGTGTTTTGTAAACTTATTGAAAAACTTTGAATAAATACATTTTTTAAAAAAAAGGATGGAATCAAGACTTTTACCTTTTGTGAACCTCGAGTTACACAAGCTCAGTTGGCTGAGTAGCTGATTTGTGATGCAGTGCGAGGCTAACAGCGTGTGTTCAATTCCAGTACTGGCTGAGGTTATTCTCAACCTTGCCCCTCGCCTAAGGTGTGGTGATCCTCAGGTTAAATCATCACCAGTCAGCTCCCCGCTCAAGAGGGAAAGCAGTCTATGGTCATCTTGGCATGGGTGAGAATCAGAATAAAGCTCCCTTTACACTGTATGCTAGTGACCACACCCATTGCCCCCTCTGGGCAACACGGTAGCACAAGCTATTAGCACTGTGGCTTCACAGCGCCAGGGTCCCAGGTTCGATTCCCCGCTGGGTCACTGTCTGTGTGGAGTCTGCACGTTCTCCCCGAGTGTACGTTGGTTTCCTCCGGGTACTCCGGTTTCCTCCCACAGTCCAAAGCTGTGCAGGTTAGGGGGATTGGCCATGATAAATTGCTTTTCGTGAGCAAAAAAGGTTAGGAGGGGTTATTGGGTTACGGGGATAGGGTGGAAGTGTAGGCTTGTGGGTCGGTGTAGACTCGATGGGCCGAATGGCCTCCTTCTGCACTGTATGTTCTATGTTCTGAAGACATGCAACCCTCACAGGGCTGTCACCATTTCACTCCCAGGACTCTCAGCTTCTAGTTGTAGTTTCCGAGTTTGTGCTTGCTCGAAGCTGGACTGTTCGACTTGGCAAGTTGGCATTCCCAAGTTCCCAATTTGGGTTCCCTTCCTGCCTAGCTGGCTGCATCACGCTGTGCCACACGGTACTGCACAGGTTTGATTCTGAGTAAATTCCCAGGCCAGTGTAGGAAGAGCACCCTCTGGTGTAGCAGTGTGAGAATTCTATTTCTCACAACAGCAACTTCAACAGAATTAGAGTGAAATTGGCGGTTTGGAACCAATTAGTGCTGGATTATGGATGTTGCTGCACGCAAGGAGCCAGGGATGAGAATGCCCTAGTTAATCGTTTTTGAGACTCTCACAGGAAGCAGAGAGCAAAAATCTTTCATCTCTCAATCAGGTTTGAGATCAAGTCTCAGGAGTGAAAAGATTCCATGTCTAGCCAGTAGGTCTCAAACTGACTAACCCCCTTCACCATTTTAAAATACACGCATCAACCCAGCAACTCATATCTTTTATTTTACAATTTCAATGATTGAACTCCACTTGGCCACCTTTCTGCTTCATTAGGCATTACTTCATATTGATTTAAAGTGTCAACCAAGGCTCAGTGGGTCGTACTCTTGCCTTGAAGTCAGAAGGTCATGGCTTTGAGCCCAACGCTAGATACTTGAGCTCAAAATCTCGGCTGACATTCCAATGCAGTGCAGTGGGAGGAATGTGCTAACGGAGATGCCATCTTTCAGATGAGACACTAAACTGAGGCCTCTCAGCTCAACGGAAAGGATTCAATGATTCAAAAAAGAGCAAGGGAGTTCTGCACAATGTCCAGATTTGTATTTATCCCTTAACTAACCTCACTAAAACAGATTATCTTGTTTGAATCTCATTGCCATTTGTGGGAGCTTGCTGTGCACAAATTGGTTTCCACCTCTGCTACATTGCAAGAGTGACCAGAGTGGCTATAAAGCACAGTGGGACATCCTTAAAGGTGCTATATAAATGCAAGCTCTTTCCCTCTGACAATCGGGGCAGCATGATTTATTATTCCCACTCCTCCTGCAGCCCTGTCCGTGATCACCTGTCTCAGGAAGTGGTCTTGGAACATCCATAGCTTCTGACCAAAGCCCATGGTGCATTTACCTACTGAGTAATGATGTTCACTTGAGAACCGTATAAACAGGTTCACCTGTGGATGACATTGAGCAGGATATTCTGAGAGGAATTGTCACTGCTGCTCCAAGTCACTAAACAGCTGAGCATGTAAATGACAAGTAACATTTAACATTCAAAATTATAACGCAATAGAGGCTGGTGCCTAAAATAAGAACACGATTCATTATAAAGAAGGGGAAATCCCTAAATAAAGTGCAACAGGAAGTATGTTTGGGTGTGCAAATTAACCCAGACATTGAAAGTGATAGCACATTGTGTAGCAGCAAGTGGCAACGCAAATAATATGGAAGGCTTTACAAACAGACCATTGAGAATCCCAGGAGGTTACACTGGCACTGCAGATCTTTATGGGCAATCTTGCTTAATTTAGGTACAAAAACTGGTTGCCTGTTAACTGTCCTGTGAAGTGTCCTCTGAAGTGGTCGAGTAAGACACTTAGCTGGAGCAAACAGATATAAAATAAAATTGCATTGCTAAAGCACCTTTCATAATCTCAGGATGTCACAAAGTGCTTTGCAACAAATTCAGTCATTTTGACTGAGGTCAGTAGACCAAAGCTGAACAGCTAGTCACTCTGACGGATGGTGAGGAACCGGAGCTGGACAGTTGCCATGGAGTGGCACCCACAAGGTGGAATCTTCCAGTCTTTAAAGATTTCCTAAAGACTTGCTTTTGGTCCCAACCCCACTAGTGAGGCCTGGTGGCCCTCCTGTAAGGTCTTACTAGAGAAGGCCAAAGAAAAGGCTTCTACTGGGAGTGCAGTCCAATTAAGGACGATGAACAGGACAGATAGCTGGCTGTGCCTATCAAAGGGCCCACAGCGGTGTTTTGCCAGTGGGCCCACTGGGAAAAGTTGGGCATTATCACAGAATCCCTACAGTGCAGAAGGAGGCCATTTGGCCCATCGAGTCTACACCAGCCTTTGGAAATGCTGAGGCAGATAGGAGAACGCGAGAGAATCTCAAGATGGAGGAATTCTTTGAGGTTTGACAATTGTGTGGCCACAGCTGGCAGGCTGTCAGCTGTCTCCAGCGCCCTGCGAGCTTCGCCCACCGTTTGAGGTCCATCTGCCACTGATGAGATCCCAGCAGCAGACCTGGTAACCAAATGGCCAGCTAATTAGCAATAATTAGAAACCTGCTGCTGCCAGGCAAGTATTAGCCTCTCCCATTCCTCACTTGCCTCTGGCAAGATTGAGCACAGGCAGCTGACCAGAGGCACCCTTGTCAGAATGTCCCACTCCTACCCACCACCAAAATCACTTGTGTGTGGCTGGTAAGATTCTGCCTTGAATCAATGCATTTAAGAGCAGTGGGGAAAGTGGCAAAGGAAACACACAAAATCATTTTTTGTAAAAAATTCAAAGAAAATATATTGCCTGGTGTGGGAGGGAGAGGAAGTGCAATATGGTTTCAATGTAAACTAGCTCCTGAGCTCAGATTGGAATGTTTAGCACAAAGGCCTGTTTCGCACTAAAAGTCATGTATGCAGTTGAAATTGTGAAGGAGTCGGTGGACCTCAATTTACACAGCAGCTCAGAGAATAAAGCAGAGCATCTCCCAAATATTTCCAGATGAGTGAAATTACATAAGCTCGTCAGCAGCTATTAAATATCTCTGATAGTCACCTCTAAATCCTTTAATTCCTGTTCTGTTTGTACTCACAATATGGTTCTGTACTGAGAATTGATGGAAGTGTACACTTCACCACAAGCTCAATTTAACCCATGTATCAAGTAAATAATGGCTAATAAGAACAAAAAGGAACAAAGAAAAGTACAGCAAAGGAACAGGCCCTTCAGCCCTCCAAGCCCGTGCCGACTATGCTGCCCGACTAAACTACAATCTTCTACACTTCCTGGGTCCATATCCCTCTATTCCCATCCTATTCATGTATTTGTCAAGATGCCCCTTAAATGTCACTATCGTCCCTGCTTCCACCACCTCCTCCGGCAGCAAGTTCCAGGCACCCACTACCCTCTGTGTAAAAAAACTTGCCTCGTACATCTACTCTAAACCTTGCCCCTCGCACCATAAACCTATGCCCCCTAGTAATTGTCCCCTCTACCCTGGGGAAAAGCCTCTGATTATCCACTCTGTCTATGCCCCTCATAATTTTGTAGAACTCTATCAGGTCACCCCTCAACCTCCGTCGTTCCAGTGAGAACAAACCGAGTTTATTCAACCGCTTCTCATAGCTAATGCCCTCCATACCAGGCAACATCCTGGTAAATCTCTTCTGCACCCTCTCTAACGCCTCCAAATCCTTCTGGTAGTGTGGCGACCAGAATTGAACACAATACTCCAAGTGTGGTCTAACTAAGACTCTACACAGCTGCAACATGACTTGCTAATTCTTATACTCAATGCCCCGGCCAATGAAGGCAAGCATGCCGTATGCCTTCTTGACTACCTTCTCAACCTGTGTTGCCCCTTTCAGTGACCTGTGGACCTGTACACCTAGATCTCTCTGACTTTCAATACTCTTGAGGGTTCTACCATTCACTGTATATTCCCTACCTGCATTAGACCTTCCAAAATGCATTACCTCACATTTGTCCGGATTAAACTCCATCTGCCATCTCTCCGCCCAAGTCTCCAAACGATCTAAATCCTGCTGTATCCTTTGACAATCCTCATCGCTATCCGCAATTCCACCAACTTTTGTGTCGTCTGCAAACTTACTAATCAGACCAGTTACATTTTCCTCCAAATCATTTATATATACTACAAACAGCAAAGGATCTCTGCGGAACACCACTAGTCAGAGCCCTCCAATTAGAAAAGCACCCGTCCATTGCCACTCTCTGCCTTCCATGATCTAGCCAGTCTGTATCCACCATGGCAGCTCACCCCTGATCCAGTGTGACTTCACCTTTTGTATCAGTCTACCATGAGGGACCTTGTCAAAGGCCTTACTGAAGTCCATATAGACAACATCCACTGCCCTACCTGCATACATCATCTTAGTGAGCTCTTCGAAAAACTCTATCAAGTTAGTGAGGCACGACCTCCCCTTCACAAAACCGTGCTGCCTCTCACTAATACGCCCATTTGCTTCCAAATGGGAGCAGATCCTGTCTCGAAGAATTCTCTCCAGTAATTTCCCTTTCTCAATGGAGATTGGGTCCAAAAAGTTTTTAGAGTAGCTCAAATCACATCCAGACTCTCACTGTCTGCTTCACGCACATCCAGACTTTCACTGTCTGCTTCACGCACATCCAGACTCTCACTGTCTGCTTCACTCACATCCAGACTCTCACTGTCGGCTTCACCCACACTCTCACTGTCTGCTTCACTCAAATCCAGACTCTCACTGTCTGCTTCACTCACATACAGACTCCCACTGTCTGCTTCACCCACACCCAGACTCTCACTGTCTGCTTCACTCACATCCAGATTCTGTCTGCTTTACTCACATCCAGACTCTCTCTGTCTGCTTCGCCCACATCCAGATTCTGTCTGCTTCACTCACATCCAGACTCTCACTGTCTGCTTCACTCACATCCAGATTCTGTCTGCTTCACTCAGATCCAGACTCTCACTGTCTGTTTCACTCAGATCCAGACTCTCACGGTCTGCTTCACTCACATACAGACTCCCACTGTCTGCTTCACCCACACCGAGACTCTCACTGTCTGCTTCGCCCACATCCAGATTCTGTCTGCTTCACTCACATCCAGACTCTCGCTGTCTGCTTCACTCACATCCAGACTCTCACTGTCTGCTTCACTCACATCCACACTCTCACTGTCTGCTTCACTCACATCCAGACTCTCACAGCCTGCTTCACTCACATCCAGACTCTCGATGTCTGCTTCACTCACACCCAGATTATGTCTGCTTTACTCACATCCAGACTCTCGCTGTCTGCTTCACTCACATCCAGACTCTCACTGTCTGCTTCACTCGCATCCACACTCTCACTGTCTGCTTCACGCACATCCAGGCTTTCACTGTCTGCTTCACGCACATCCAGACTCTCACTGTCGGCGTCACCCACACTCTCACTGTCTGCTTCACTCAAATCCAGACTCTCACTGTCTGCTTCACTCACATACAGACTCTCACTGTCTGCTTCACCCACACCCAGACTCTCGCTGTCTGCTTCACTCACATCCACACTCTCGCTGTCTGCTTCACTCTCATACAGACTCTCACTGTCTGCTTCACTCACATCCAGACTCGCACTGTCTGCTTCACTCACATCCAGACTCTCACTGTCTGCTTCACTCACATCCAGACTCTCACTGCCTGCTTCACTCACATCCAGACTCTCACTGTCTGCTTCACTCACATCCAGACTCTTCCTGTCTGCTTCACTCACATCCAGACTCGCACTGTCAGCTTCACTCACATCCACACTCTCACTGTCTGCTTCACTCACATCCAGACTCGCACTGTCAGCTTCACTCACATCCAGACTCTCACTGTCTCCTTTAGTCACATCCAGACTCTCCCTGTCTGATTCACTCACATCCAGACTCGCACTGTCAGCTTCACTCACATCCAGACTCTCACTGTCTCCTTTAGTCACATCCAGACTCTCACTGTCTGCTTCACTCACATCCAGACTCTCACTGTCTCCTTTACTCACATCCAGACTCTCACTGTCTGCTTCACTCACATCCAGACTCACACTGTCTCCTTTACTCACATCCAGACTCTCGCTGTCTGCTTCACTCACATCCAGATTCTGTCTGCTTTACTCACATCCAGACTCTCACTGTCTGCTTCAATCACATCCAGACTCTCACTGTCTCCTTTACTCACATCCAGACTCTCACTGTCTGCTTCACTCACATCCACACTCTCACTGTCTCCTTCTCTCGCATCCAGATTCTGTCTGCTTTACTCACATCCAGACTCTCACTGTCTGCTTCACTCACATCCAGACTCTCACTGTCTGCTTCACTCACATCCAGACTCTCACTGTCTCCTTCACTCACATCCACACTCTCACTGTCTGCTTCACTCACATCCACACTCTCACTGTCTGCTTCACTCACATCCAGACTCTCACTGTCTGCTTCACTCACATCCAGACTCGCACTGTCTGCTTCACTCACATCCAGACTCTCACTGTCTCTTTTAGTCACATCCAGACTCTCACTGTCTGCTTCACTCACATCCAGACTCTCACTGTCTGCTTCACTCACATCCAGACTCTCACTGTCTGCTTCACTCACATCCAGACTCTCACTGTCTGCTTCACTCACATCCAGACTCTCGCTGTCTCCCTCACTCACATCCAGACTCTCGCTGTCCTCTTCACTCACATCCAGACTCTCCCTGTCTGATTCACTCACATCCAGACTCTCGCTGTCTGCTTCACTCACATCCAGACTCGCACTGTCTGCTTCACTCACATCCAGGCTCTCACTGTCTCCTTTAGTCACATCCAGACACTCACTGTCTGCTTCACTCACATCCAGACTCTCACTGTCTGCTTCACTCACATCCAGACTCTCACTGTCTCCTTCACTCACATCCACACTCTCACTGTCTGCTTCACTCACATCCACACTCTCACTGTCTGCTTCACTCACATCCAGACTCGCACTGTCTGCTTCACTCACATCCAGACTCTCACTGTCTCTTTTAGTCACATCCAGACTCTCACTGTCTGCTTCACTCACATCCAGACTCTCACTGTCTGCTTCACGCACATCCAGACTCTCACTGTCTGCTTCACTCACATCAAGACTCTCACTGTCTCCTTTACTCACATCCAGACTCTCGCTGTCTCCTTTACTCACATCCAGACTCTCGCTGTCTGCTTCACTCACATCCAGATTCTGTCTGCTTTACTCACATCCAGACTCTCACTGTCGGCTTCACTCACATCCAGACTCTCACGATCTGCTTTACTCACATCCAGACTCTCACTGTCTGCTTCACTCACATCCAGACTCTCACTGTCTGCTTCACTCACATCCAGACTCTTGCTGTCTCCTTTACTCACATCCAGACTCTCGCTGTCTCCTTTACTCACATCCAGACTCTCGCTGTCTGCTTTACTCACATCCAGACTCTCACTGTCTGCTTCACTCACATCCAGACTCTCGCTGTCTGCTTCACTCACATCCAGACTCTCACTGTCTGCTTCACTCACATCCAGACTCTCACTGTCTCCTTTACTCACATCCAGACACTCACTGTCTGCTTCACTCACATCCAGACTCTCACTGTCTGCTTCACTCACATCCAGACTCTCACTGTCTCCTTTAGTCACATCCAGACTCTCACTGTCTGCTTCACTCACATCCAGACTCTCACTGTCTGCTTCACTCACATCCAGACTCTCACTGTCTGCTTCACGCACATCCAGACTCTCACTGTCTGCTTCACTCACATCCAGACTCTCACTGTCTGCTTCACTCACATCCAGACTCTCACTGTCTGCTTCACGCACATCCACACTCTCACTGTCTGCTTCACTCACATCCAGACTCTCACTGTCTGCTTTACTCACATCCAGACTCTCGCTGTCTGCTTCACTCGCATCCAGACTCCCACTGTCTGCTTCACTCACATCCAGACTCTCACTGTCTGCTTCACTCACATCCAGACTCTCACTGTCTGCTTCACTCACATCCAGACTCTCGCTGTCTCCTTCACTCACATCCAGACTCTCGCTGTCCTCTTCACTCACATCCAGACTCTCCCTGTCTGATTCACTCACATCCAGACTCTCGCTGTCTGCTTCACTCACATCCAGACTCTCACTGTCTGCTTCACTCACATCCACACTCTCACTGTCTGCTTCACTCACATCCAGACTCTCACTGTCTGCTTCACTCACATCCAGACTCGCACTGTCTGCTTCACTCACATCCAGACTCTCACTGTCTCCTTTACTCACATCCAGACTCTCACTGTCTGCTTCACTCACATCCAGACTCTCACTGTCTGCTTCACTCACATCCAGATTCTGTCTGCTTTACTCACATCCAGTCTCTCACTGTCTGCTTCACTCACATCCAGACTCTCACCGTCTGCTTCACTCACATCCAGACTCCCACTGTCTGCTTCACTCACATCCAGACTCTCACTGTCTGCTTCACTCACATCCAGACTCTCACTGGCTGCTTCACTCACATCCAGACTCTCGCTGTCTGCTTCACTCACATCCACACTCTCACTGTCTGCTTCACTCACATCCAGACTCTCACTGGCTGCTTCACTCACATCCAGACTCTCACTGTCTGCTTCACTCACATCCAGACTCTCACTGTCTGCTTCACTCACATCCAGACTCTCACTGTCTGCTTCACTCACATCCAGACTCTCACTGTCTCCTTTAGTCACATCCAGACTCTCACTGTCTCCTTTATTCACATCCAGACTCTCACTGTCTGCTTCACTCACATCCAGACTATCACTGTCTGCTTCACTCACATCCAGACTCGCACTGTCTGCTTCACTCTCATCCAGACTCGCACTGTCTGCTTCACTCACATCCAGACTCTCACTGTCTCTTTTAGTCACATCCAGTCTCTCACTGTCTGCTTCACTCACATCCAGACTCTCACCGTCTGCTTCACTCACATCCAGACTCTCACTGTCTGCTTCACTCACATCCAGACTCTCGCTGTCTGCTTCACCCACATCCTGACTCTCAGTGTCTGCTTCACTCACATCCAGACTCTCGCTGTCTGCTTCACTCAGATATAGACTCTCACTGTCTCCTTTGCTCTTTGCCTTCAAAATAGTGTTAGAGGATATTTCACATCTGCCAAAGGAGGTTGCTGGGACCTTGGTTTCACATCTGATCCAAAAGACAATGCAGCACGACTACAATGAATTATCAATGAACTGCATGACAACACACACCAGGTACACACACAGATACACACAGGCAGATAGTAATAATAATCTTTGTTAGTGTCACAAGTAGGCTTACATTAACACTGCAGTGAAGTTACTGTGAAAAGCCACAATCCAGTGCCTGTTCTGCTCCACTGAGGGAGAATTCAGAATGTCCAATTCACCTAACAGCATGTCTTTCGGGACTTGTGGGAGGAAACCGGAGCACCCGGAGGAAACCCACGCAGACACGGGGAGAACGTGCACACTCTGCACAGAGAGTGACCCAAGCCGGGATCAAACCTGGGTCCTTGGCAACAGTGAAGCAACAGTGCTAACCACTATTCTGCCTTGCCCCTCACACACATGTACACTCACAGATAGATACACACATAGACACACACACACAGACAGGTACACAAGCACGCACACAGGAATAGATATCTATGTACACATACACCCACGCACACCCCCACAGACACACACACTCACAGATACCGATACAGACACAAATACTCCCACACATGGACACACCTAGCCTCACAAAGACAGAAAAACTACATACAGATATCATAAGCACTTTGTCGAATAACAATATGCAGAAACACATGCACACAGATAGACACACACAGATGAACTATCAAAAAAGAAGTGTGTGACTAGGTTGCAGTGCTGAGAAGGTCGTATTCCAATTGTTATAGAGTGTGGCAGAGTGGGCAAAATACCGAAAGGCGTCCAGTTACAGCGTCTCAGTCTTATTTTTTTAAATTTTAGAGTACCCAATTATTTTTTTTTCCAATTAAGGAGCAATTTAGCGTGGCCAATCCTCCTATCCTGCACATCTATTGGGTTTTGGGGTGAAACCCACGCAGACACGGACAGTGACCCAGGGCTGGGATTCAAACCCGGGGCCTCAGCGCCGTAGGAGCAGTGCTAACTACTGCGCCACTGTGCTGCCCTTACAGCGTCTCAGTCTTGCGATTTCGCAGCCTCAGTTTGTTTTGCTCTGTCCAGTGATTAGCAAGTTCCCTAACTCTGAGAGGAATTACTGGCACCTTCCCACTTCATAATGAACATCACCATTGTCTAGCCTCATTCATGTTGTGCTTCCTCCATGCACCTGCTCCTTGTTGCAGTGGAAAATAACCCGGCCTCTCTCCCACTCTCGCACGCTTCAGCCTCCAAACCTGCTGCACTGTCCCATTCAGTTCTCTGCTGGGGTAAGTGGGGGAGGGAGAGTTCACATGATGCGATGACCTGTCCGCCCGTCTTCTCACGGTGTCTGCGGTCACGGTCTTTCCCCCAGGAGGCAGATGTGTTGGGCCCCTGTTGTTCAGCTTTGTTCCTCAGCCTGCAACCCACCCCCATCAGCCCGAGATTAAACCAATCAATACAGGAAGCATATGAGAGACAAGGAGGCAGCATATGCCTGCCTTATAGCTTGAATGCCCACACTCAGATGTCAGTCAGGCCCTGCCAGTGAATAGAAATACCTGCATAATGGTACAGGGCACATTCTGAAGAGAAAGAGTAGATATGAAGAGCAGGAGGGAGGAAAAGAAAGAGCACTACAGGAAATGGAAGCATTTGAATCGAAGATCTCCTGTCTACCTGCTTATGCTTAATCTCCTTGAACGACGCTATGTTGGAGGGGGTGAAAATCAGGAGCATTTAAGGAACAAACAAAGGACCTATTACTTTGACTGTGGTTGAGGGACACTACTACAAATGTTGTTGATTAAATGAGTTTGAGTGTAGGCTCTGAATGGTCTCTATGGAAACCTAATTGGCAATCAGATCAGCGAAGACAAGCTGAGGGTGATTTCCCTATGAAAGGGGGTTTCATTTTACTGCCCTGGAGCCCACCAACCTCCCTCCCTGCACTTGCTTTGACCTTTTGTTCCTGCATTGGTTTCTGTGATGTATTGTCATGCTCCTTAGCGCAGTGAGGGAAGACATACAACAGGAGGGGTCCAATAGCTGCTGCTCCCGGAGCTTCCCATCACCGGTTAATCGCCCTGTTGTTTGGCCTCTCAATGCAGAGTGCACTCTGCCCCCTCTGTGGCATTTAATCTGTACAAATCTCCAAGATCCAGGGAGTGAAGCAGGTTCTTCAAGACATGGAGCAGGGGGGGGATGTTTTCTGCCGGCTGGGACGACCTCGGTGACCAGTAACTGATGGTCGGTGCCTGGATCTGGAGGACTTGCCTTCAACTGAAGTGAGATAAAACACGGGAAAGGCTGCAAGCACTCAGCAAATGATACGGGATCTGCAGAGAGGACAAGCATTTCATGTTTGTGCTCTTTATTGCACCTGATTGAAGTGATACAGGGCTGCATCTGATCACTTGTCTCAAGAGATTTATATGCTTTCAGCTCTCCTCTCCTTGCATTTTAGGTGGAGGGATAGTGATATATTGTTTACAGTTGAACATGTTGTTCCCTCCTAAATCCTTTCCAATCTACCTTGAAACTCCATGTTTGAATCCCTCCAATCAGGCTTCTACCGCTGGTGCAGTACTGAAACAGCTCTGATTAATGACGATGTGGAGATGCCGGCGTTGGACTGGTGTGGGCACAGTGAGAAGTCTTACAACACCAGGTTAAAGTCCAACAGGTTTGTTTTAAACACTAGCTTTCGGAGCACTGCTCCTTCCTTAGGTGAATGAATACCTCTTCATTCACCTGAGGAAGGAGCAGTGCTCCGAAAGCTAGTGTTTGAAACAAACCTGTTGGACTTTAACCTGGTGTTGTAAGACTTCTCACTGATTAATGACAACTGCGTTCTGTGTGACTGTGACAAAGGTAAACTTTCTCTCCTCACTGTTCATGGCCTGCCTACAGATTTTGACACAGTTGCCAACACCATCCAATCCTCAAATGCCTCTCCAGTGTTGGACAGCTGGATGGGACTGCTCTCACCTGGTTCCATTCTTATTGATCTAATCATACTCAGAGAGCCACTTCTCCTCCTCTAATGTTACCTCTAATGTTCCCCCCAGAGAATCTAAGTTTGGCCCCTCCTATTTCCCATCTACCCCGAGCCACATCATGCAAAGGCACAGTATAGTTTTCACATGTATTCTAATGATGCCAGCTCTTATTCACTGTACCACCTCCCAAGTCACCGTTGTTAACTATCGGACTGCTTGTCCGACATCCAATACTCGATGAGCAAAACATTCCACCTATTAAATATTGGGAAGGCTGAAGCATTTATTTTCAGTGCCTTTCCAAACTCCATTCCTCAGCTGCTGACTCCACGCCTTTTCCTGAGATTAAGCCAAACTGTTCACAACCATGGTTTCACATCTGATCCGGAGATGGGTCTAGATCTCATATTTACACCCTCACTAGGACTGCCTATTTCTACCTCCATAACATCACTCAGCTTTGCCCATCATAGCTCATCCACGCCTATGTTTCCTCTAGACTCCCTTCCTGATCAGTCTCCCACATTTCACCCTCTGTAAACTTCAGCCCATCCAAAACTCTGCTGCCCGTGTCTTAACCTGCGTCAATTGTAATAATTCCACCATTGGTGACCGTGCCTTCAGTTGCTTAGTGCGGTAGCATGGCCCCGTTAAGGAACAGGACCTCAGGCTGTGGACCAGGGAGCTGAAGAGTAAAGCCAGTTGTCATAGAATCCCTACAGTGCAGAAGAAGGCCATTCGGCCCATCGAGTCTACACCGGCCTTTGGAAAGAGCAGCCCACGGAAGCTTACGTTATCGCCTCCACCCTATCCCCATAACCCCACATTTTTGGACACTAAGGGACAATTTAGCATGGCCAATCCACCTAACTTGCACATATTTGGTTTGTGGGTGGAAACCGGAGCACCAGGAGGAATCCCATACAGATACGGGGAGAAAGTGCAAACTCCACACAGTCACCCGAGGCCGGGATTGAACCCAGGTCCCTGGAGCTGCGCGGCAGCAGTGCTAACCACTGTGCCACGGTACCGCCCATTGTGTTCTTGCCTGTTTCTCTAATTGCCTTTGCCTGTTACCAATAAACCCCTTTGCTAACTATTGGAAGCCTCCAGTGGATGTGTCAGGTCACCACACCTGGGCCCCAAGCTCTGGAATTCCCTCACCACTCCTCTATATTTCTTTCCTCCTTTCAAACAAGCCTCTTTGACCAAGCCTTTGGTCATCTGAGCTAATATTTCCTCTGCTGGCTCGGTGTCATATATTGCTTTATAAAGCTCCTGTAAAGCACCTTGGGATGTTTGATTATATTTAATATACATTGTTGTTGTCTTCCCACACTGAACTAACTTCTCACTGGTTTACAGTTCCACCTATTCCATTCAACAGTAGCCGTTCTTTACATATTTGGGCAGGGTGTGATCTTTGCTTTTGACCATTGAGTACATCACGACAAAAACTGCACCCAGTTTCTCTCACATGCAATGTCTCAGAAACAGGCAACCGGACTAATTTTTCTCCCCGGCCTTGCTAACTGCAAGACAAGTGTAGCGTCCCAGTCGAGATCGGCACACACCAAAGATTGGCAACCTTGGAACATCCAAAAAGCTCAATACTGAACTATATGGCGCCTGAATCCAATGGAAAGTATCATAGAAAAGAATCCGTACAGTGCAGAAGGAGGCCATTCAGTCCATCGAGTCTACACCGACCCTCTGAAAGACTACCCTCCCTGGGGCTGGTTTAGCACACTGGGCTAAATCGCTGGCTTCGAAAGTAGACCAAGGCAGGCCAGCAGCACGGTTCAATTCCCGCACCAGCCTCCCCGAACAGGTGCCGGAATGTGGCGACTAGGGGCGTTTCACAGTAACTTCATTGAAGCCTACTTGTGACAATAAGCGATTTTCATTTCATTTTCCTAGGCTCATTCCCAGTCCCATCCCTGTAACCCTACCTAACGTTTAGACACAAAGGGACAATTTAGAATGGCCAATCCACCTAACCTGCACCAGCAGGGTAGCATGGTGGTTAGCATAAATGCTTCACAGCTCCAGGGTCCCAGGTTTGATTCCCGGCTGGGTCATTGTCTGTGTGGAGTCTGCACGTCCTCCACCTGTGTGCGTGGGTTTCCTCCGGGTGCTCCGGTTTCCTCCCACAGTCCAAAGATGTGCGGGTTAGGTGGATTGGACATGCTAAATTGCCCGTAGTGTCCTAATAAAAGTAAGGTAAGGGGGGGTTGTTGGGTTACGGGTATAGGGTGGATACGTGGGTTTGAGTAGGGCGATCATGGCTCGGCACAACATTGAGGGCCGAAGGGCCTGTTCTGTGCTGTACTGTTCTATGTTCTATCTTTGGACTGTGGAAGGAAACCAGGGCACCCAGAGGAAACCCAAGCAGACACGGGGAGAACGTGCAAACTCCACACAGACAGTCACCCAAGGTTAGAATTGAATCCGGGTCACCTGGAGCTGTGAGACAGCAGTGCTAACCACCGTGCCACCCTGAGAGAATTTGGGCTGACCCTACTTACTCTGTACCAGTAAGCTGTCAGCAGTGGCACAGTGGCAGCAGTCAGACCTCAGAGTTGGAAGGCTGTGATTTCAAGTACGCCCTCCAAGCACAAAGGTCCAGGCAGACACACCGGTGCAGTACTGAGAGAGGCTGCACTGTTGGAGGAGCCATCTGTCAGATGAGACATTAAACTGAGAGGTGAGGGACATTTGAAAACAAGGATGAAAAGTTAAGATTGACGTATGGCTCAACCAGGGGCCAATGTAGTTCAACAAGTCTAAAACCACAAAAACAAGTTACCTAATAATCTCACTGTTATGGGATCTTGCTACCAGCTGTGTCTGAGTAGCAATCTCACCTCTTGAATCAGAAGGTTGTGGGTTCAAGAACCAGTCCAGAGTCATGAGTACAAAAATATAGGGTGATGTCCGGTGCAGTACTGAGGGAGAAAAATACTGTGGATGTTGGGAATCGGAAATGAAATCTGATGCTGGAAATACTCAGCAGATCTAGCAGCATCTGTGGAGAGAGAAACAGCATTTCAGGTCAGTGACCTGTCATCAGAACTATTACTGCACAGAATACGGAGTGTTTCAAGCATTTTCTGTTTTTATTTCAGCACCGAGAGCGCTGCACTGTTGGCCCTCTTTTGAGTGGGCCGGTAAACCGAGGCCCTGTCTCCTCTGCAAGGTGGTATATATTTCAAAGATGGCACTATTTCAAAGATAAGCAGGGCCAGTTTTCCCTGCTGTCTGGCCAATATTATCCCTCAATCAATATCACAAAAATGGATCATTTGATCATTATTGCATTGATACCATGCTTATGTGCAAATTGGCTGCCTCCTTTTCCACATTACAATAGTGATGACACTTCAAAAAGTACTTAATTGGCTGAAACTCCCTTTGGATTTGCTTTGAGATTGTGAAAGTTGCTATATAAGTTGCTATATAAATGCAAGATACCTGCAGTCACATGAGCTGGAAGGAAGCGATCAGCCGCTCTGGTACTGAGGTGTGTTTCACAATACTGCCGGAGTAGGAATGGCAGAGCCAGCAAAACATGGACTATCAATACAAATCCTGTGTGAGAATGATGGGATGGCTGACAGTGACACATTGTATGAAGAAGATTTCAGACAGAACCATACTATTGAACGTGACAGGCTGCAGTTTCAAAGGTCGGCATTTTGTTTCTTTAATAACAACCAGTGCAGTGTTTCCTCTGCGTGCTCCCTTTCCCTGTGAGTACACTTGGCTGAATGAGGTAAAGAAAAGCTGCTAGCAATGGCTGTGTGTACAGGAAGCAAGCTCTCTGGCTTCTGTGGTCAGTGAAGCGTAAAAAGTCTCTCACGCCCAAAGTTATTTTGTCCCACCTTCTCTGCTGTCACCCCTGCCGACCTGCTCAATGCGCAGCACTGACGGGGGGGGGGGGTTCATCTATGTCATTAAGTCTGTAAAACGGTAGTTTGGCGCACAGTGATCAAAAAGGACGTTCACTACCCGACAAGGCACTGGAGCGCTTGTAACACTTTAAACCCTTCAAGAGGGGGCCGTCTCGAATCGGATCTCAGCATTAACAGCGACCTCTTTTGTTGCTGAATAGCGGCAGTGTATGAAAATGATCAGAGCCATTAAATCTCCTGTATGCACAGTCTGACCGTTGCCTAACATTGGGGTTCTGAGTGAATTTGGACCAGTGATCATTGTAGGATCACAGCCAACAGCTGCTGCCTTTGTTTCCAAACCAGAGGAAAATTAGAGACCTCCACAACCTACAAACAACAGTCATAAATCGCAAAAATATCTTAACCCTTGTTATATCATAATCCTTTGCCATTGGGAATGACTGCTAACAAAAGGTTTGTGCAAATCTTAAAATAGGGTGCAGCAGTCATAATGGGGCTGGATTGAGTGTCAGGAATAGTTCTGGACAGCAAAGAAAGTTGTTGGGATGGATAACTCACTAATGTCAAGTGTAACTAACAGAAAAATTGGCTGGTATGGAGAAATTCAATAAATTATGCAAACTATATTACGAGTACAGTTAGTGTAGCGCAGTGTAGCAAATAATAATAATCTTTATTAGTGTCACAAGTAGGCTTACATTAACGGCGCAATAAAGTTACTGTGAAAATCCCCGAGTCGCCACATTGCGACGCCTTCTCGGGTACACAGAGGGAGAATTCAGAATGTCCAATTCACCAAACAAGCACGTCTTTCGGGACTTGTGAACAAGAACAAAGAAAATTACAGCACAGGAACAGGCCCTTCGGCCATCCCAGCCTGCGCCGATCCAGATCCTTTATCTAAACCTGTCTCCTATTTTCCAAGGTCTACCTTGTGGGAGGAAACCGGAGCACCCGGAGGAAATGGAGACGAAAATTAGTACAGGGCATTGTAGTAAATGGAAGGCTGTAGTTAGTACAAGGTATTGAGGTAAAAGGAAGACTAGTTAGTACAGGGAACTGTGTTAAATGGGATACTGTAGTGGTGACTAGTTAGTAAGGGTATGACGGTAACCATGGTGACTGTAGTTAGTACAGGGTATTGGAGGTAAATGGTGACTGTAGTTAGTACAGGGTATTGGGGTAAATGGTGACTGTAGTTAGTACAGGGTATTGGGGTAAATGGTGACTGTAGTTAGTACAGGGTATTGGGGTAAATGGTGACTGTAGTTAGTACAGGGTATGGGGTAAATGGTGACTGTAGTTAGTACAGGGTATTGAGGGTAAATGGTGACTGTAGTTAGTACAGGGTATTGGGGTAAATGGTTGACTGTAGTTAGTACAGGGTATTGAGGTAAATGGTGACTGTAGTTAGTACAGGGTATTGGGGTAAATGGTGACTGTAGTTAGTACAGGGTATTGGGGTAATGGTGACTGTAGTTAGTACAGGGTATTGGGGTAAATGGTGACTGTAATTAGTACAGGGTATTGGGGTAAATGGTGACTGTAGTTAGTACAGGGTATTGGGGTAAATGGTGACTAGTTAGTACAGGGTATTGAGGTAAATGGTGACTGTAATTAGTACAGGGTATTGGGGTAAATGGTGACTGTAGTTAGTACAGGGTATTGGGGTAAATGGTGACTGTAATTAGTACAGGGTATTGAGGTAAATGGTGACTGTAGTTAGTACAGGGTATTGGGGTAAATGGTGACTGTAATTAGTACAGGGTATTGGGGTAAATGGTGACTGTAGTTAGTACAGGGTATTGGGGTAAATGGTGACTGTAATTAGTACAGGGTATTGGGGTAAATGGTGACTGTAGTTAGTACAGGGTATTGGGGTAAATGGTGACTGTAGTTAGTACAGGGTATTGAGGTAAATGGTGACTGTAGTTAGTACAGGGTATTGGGGTAAATGGTGACTGTAGTTAGTACAGGGTATTGGGGTAAATGGTGACTGTAATTAGTACAGGGTATTGAGGGTAAATGGTGACTGTAGTTAGTACAGGGTATTGGGGTAAATGGTGACTGTAGTTAGTACAGGGTATTGGGGTAAATGGTGACTGTAGTTAGTACAGGGTATTGGGGTAAATGGTGACTGTAGTTAGTACAGGGTATTGGGGTAAATGGTGACTGTAGTTAGTACAGGGTATTGAGGTAAATGGTGACTGTAATTAGTACAGGGTATTGAGGTAAATGGTGACTGTAGTTAGTACAGGGTATTGGGGTAAATGGTGACTGTAGTTAGTACAGGGTATTGGGTAAATGGTGACTGTAGTTAGTACAGGTATTGGGGTAAATGGTGACTGTAGTTAGTACAGGGTATTGAGGTAAATGGTGACTGTAGTTAGTACAGGGTATTGGGGTAAATGGTGACTGTAGTTAGTACAGGGTATTGGGGTAAATGGTGACTGTAGTTAGTACAGGGTATTGAGGTAAATGGTGACTGTAATTAGTACAGGGTATTGGGGTAAATGGTGACTGTAATTAGTACAGGGTATTGGGGTAAATGGTGACTGTAGTTAGTACAGGGTATTGGGGTAAATGGTGACTGTAGTTAGTACAGGGTATTGGGGTAAATGGTGACTGTAGTTAATACAGGATATTGGGGCAAATGGTGACTGTAGTTAGTACAGGGATTGGGGTAAATGGTGACTGTAGTTAGTACAGGGTATTGGGGTAAATGATGACTATAGTTAGTGCAGGGTATTGAGGTAAATAGTAACTGTAATTAGTACAGGGTATTGGGGTAAATGGTGACTGTAGTTAGTACAGGGATTGGGGTAAATGGTGACTGTAGTTAGTACAGGGTATTGAGGTAAATGGTGACTGTAGTTAGTACAGGGTATTGAGGTAAATGGTAACTGTAATTAGTACAGGGTATTGGGGTAAATGGTGACTGTAGTTAGTACAGGGTATTGGGGTAAATGGTGACTGTAATTAGTACAGGGTATTGGGGTAAATGGTGACTGTAGTTAGTACAGGGTATTGGGGTAAATGGTGACTGTAATTAGAACAGGGTATTGAGGTAAATGGTGACTGTAGTTAGTACAAGGTATTGGGGTAAATGGTGATTGTAGTTAGTACAGGGTATTGGGGTAAATGGTGACTGTAATTAGTACAGGGTATTGAGGTAAATGGTGACTGTAGTTAGTACAGGGCATTGGGGTAAATGGTGACTGTAGTTAGTACAGGGTATTGGGGTAAATGGTAACTGTAGTTAGTACAGGGTATTGGGGTAAATGGTGACTGTAGTTAGTACAGGGTATTGGGATAAATGGTGACTGTAGTTAGTACAGGGTATTGAGGTAAATGGTGACTGTAGTTAGTACAAGGTATTGAGGTAAATGGTGACTGTAGTTAGTACAGGGTATTGGGGTAAATGGTGACTGTAGTTAGTACAAGGATTGGGGTAAATAGTGACTGTAATTAGTACAGGGATTGAGGTAAATGGTGACTGTAGTTAGTACAGGGTATTGGGGTAAATGGTGACTGTAATTAGAACAGGGTATTGAGGTAAATGGTGACTGTAGTTAGTACAAGGGTATTGGGGTAAATGGTGACTGTAGTTAGTACAGGGTATTGGGGTAAATGGTGACTGTAGTTAGTACAGGGTATTGGGATAAATGGTGACTGTAGTTAGTACAGGGTATTGAGGTAAATGGTGACTGTAGTTAGTACAGGGTATTGGGGTAAATGGTGACTGTAGTTAGTACAGGGTATTGGGGTAAATAGGTGACTGTAGTTAGTACAGGGTATTGGGGTAAATGGTGACTGTAGTTAGTACAGGGTATTGTGGTAAATGGTGACTGTAGTTAGTACAGGGTATTGGGGTAAATGGTGACTGTAGTTAGTACAGGGTATTGGGGTAAATGGTGACTGTAATTAGTACAGGGTATTGGGGTAAATGGTGACTGTAGTTAGTACAGGGTATTGGGGTAAATGGTGACTGTAGTTAGTACAGGGTATTGGGGTAAATGGTGACTGTAGTTAGTACAGGGTATTGGGGTAAATGGTGACTGTAGTTAGTACAGGGTATTGGGGTAAATGGTGACTGTAATTAGTACAGGGTATTGAGGTAAATGGTGACTGTAGTTAGTACAGGGCATTGGGGTAAATGGTGACTGTAGTTAGTACAGGGTATTGGGGTAAATGGTGACTGTAGTTAGTACAGGGTATTGGGGTAAATGGTGACTGTAGTTAGTACAGGGTATTGGGATAAATGGTGACTGTAGTTAGTACAGGGTATTGAGGTAAATGGTGACTGTAGTTAGTACAAGTTATTGAGGTAAATGGTGACTGTAGTTAGTACAGGGTATTGGGGTAAATGGTGACTGTAGTTAGTACAGGGATTGGGGTAAATGGTGACTGTAATTAGTACAGGGTATTGAGGTAAATGGTGACTGTAGTTAGTACAGGGTATTGGGGTAAATGGTGACTGTAATTAGAACAGGGTATTGAGGTAAATGGTGACTGTAGTTAGTACAAGGTATTGGGGTAAATGGTGACTGTAATTAGTACAGGGTATTGGGGTAAATGGTGACTGTAGTTAGTACAGGGTATTGGGATAAATGGTGACTGTAGTTAGTACAGGGTATTGAGGTAAATGGTGACTGTAGCTAGTACAGTGTATTGGGGTAAATGGTGACTGTAGTTAGCACAGGGATTGCGGTAAATGGTGACTGTAATTAGTACAGGGTATTGAGGTAAATGGTGACTGTAGTTAGTACAGGATATTGGGGCAAATGGTGACTGTAATTAGTACAGGGTATTGGGGTAAATGGTTACTTTAGTTAGTACAGGGTATTGGGGTAAATGATGACTATAGTCAGCGCAGGGTATTGAGGTAAATGGTAACTGTAATTAGTACAGGGTATTGGGGTAAATGGTGACTGTAGTTAGTACAGGGTATTGGGGTAAATGGTGACTGTAGTTAGTACAGGGTACTGGGTAAATGGTGACTGTAGTTAATACAGGGTATTGGGGTAAATGGTGACTGTAATTAGTACAGGGTATTGAGGTAAATGGTGACTGTAGTTAGTACAGGGTATTGGGGTAAATGGTGACTGTAGTTAGTACAGGGTATTGGGGTAAATGGTGACTGTAGTTAGTACAGGGAATTGTGGTAAATGGTGACTGTAATTAGTACAGGGTATTGGGATAAATGGTGACTGTAGTTAGTACAGGGTATTGGGGTAAATGGTGACTGTAATTAGTACAGGGTATTGAGGTAAATGGTGACTGTAGTTAGTACAGGGTATTGGGGTAAATGGTGACTGTAGTTAGTACAGGGAATTGTGGTAAATGGTGACTGTAATTAGTACAGGGTATTGGGATAAATGGTGACTGTAGTTAGTACAGGGTATTGGGGTAAATGGTGACTGTAGTTAGTACAGGGTACTGGGTAAATGGTGACTGTAGTTAATACAGGGTATTGGGGTAAATGGTGACTGTAATTAGTACAGGGTATTGAGGTAAATGGTGACTGTAGTTAGTACAGGGTATTGGGGTAAATGGTGACTGTAGTTAGTACAGGGTATTGGGGTAAATGGTGACTGTAGTTAGTACAGGGAATTGTGGTAAATGGTGACTGTAATTAGTACAGGGTATTGGGATAAATGGTGACTGTAGTTAGTACAGGGTATTGGGGTAAATGGTGACTGTAATTAGTACAGGGTATTGAGGTAAATGGTGACTGTAGTTAGTACAGGGTATTGGGGTAAATGGTGACTGTAGTTAGTACAGGGAATTGTGGTAAATGGTGACTGTAATTAGTACAGGGTATTGGGATAAATGGTGACTGTAGTTAGTACAGGGTATTGGGGTAAATGGTGACTGTAATTAGTACAGGGTATTGAGGTAAATGGTGACTGTAGTTAGTACAGGGTATTGGGGTAAATGGTGACTGTAGTTAGTACAGGGAATTGTGGTAAATGGTGACTGTAATTAGTACAGGGTATTGGGATAAATGGTGACTGTAGTTAGTACAGGGTATTGAGGTAAATGGTGACTGTAGTTAGTACAAGGTATTGGGGTAAATGGTGACTGTAGTTAGTACAGGGTATTGGGGTAAATGGTGACTGTAATTAGTACAGGGTATTGGGGTAAATGGTGACTGTAGTTAGTACAGGGTATTGGGGTAAATGGTGACTGTAGTTAGTACAGGGTATTGGGGTAAATGGTGACTGTAGCTAGTACAGGGTATTGGGGTAAATGGTGACTGTAATTAGTACAGGGTATTGGGGTAAATAGTGACTGTAGTTAGTACTGGGTATTGGGGTAAATGGTGACTGTAGTTAGTACAGGGTATTGGGGTAAATGGTGACTGTAGTTAGTAGAGGGAATTGTGGTAAATGGTGTCTGTAATTAGCACAGGGAATTGTGGTAAATGGTGACTGTAATTAGTACAGGGTATTGGGGTAAATGGTGACTGTAGTTAGTACAGGGTATTGGGGTAAATGGTGACTGATGTTAGTAGAGGGAATTGTGGTAAATGGTGTCTGTAATTAGTACAGGGCATTGGGGTAAATGGTGACTGTAATTAGTACAGGGTATTGGGTTAATTGGGGACTGTAGTTAGTACAGGGATTGGGGTAAATGGTGACTGTAGTTAGTACTGGGTATTGGGGTAAATGGTGACTGTAGTTAGTACAGGGTATTGGGGTAAATGGTGACTGTAGTTAGTACAGGGATTGGGGTCAATGGTGACTAGTTAGTGCAGGGTATTGAGGTAAATGGTAACTGTAGTTAGTACAGGGTATTGGGGTAAATGGTGACTCGTTAGTGCAGGGTATTGGGGTAAATGGTGACTGTAATTATTACAGGGTATTGGGGTAAATGGTGACTGTAATTAGTACAGGGTATTGGGGTAAATGGTGACTGTAGTTAGTACAGGGTATTGGAGTAAATGGTGACTGTAGTTAGTACAGGGTATTGGGGTAAATGGTGACTGTAGTTAATACAGGATATTGGGGCAAATGGTGACTGTAGTTAGTACAGGGATTGGGGTAAATGGTGACTGTAGTTAGTACAGGGTATTGGGGTAAATGATGACTATAGTTAGTGCAGGGTATTGAGGTAAATAGTAACTGTAATTAGTACAGGGTATTGAGGTAAATGGTGACTGTAGTTAGTACAGGGTATTGAGGTAAATGGTGACTGTAGTTAGTACAGGGTATTGAGGTAAATGGTAACTGTAATTAGTACAGGGTATTGGGGTAAATGGTGACTGTAGTTAGTACAGGGTATTGGGGTAAATGGTGACTGTAATTAGTACAGGGTATTGGGGTAAATGGTGACTGTAGTTAGTACAGGGTATTGGGGTAAATGGTGACTGTAATTAGAACAGGGTATTGAGGTAAATGGTGACTGTAGTTAGTACAAGGTATTGGGGTAAATGGTGATTGTCGTTAGTACAGGGTATTGGGGTAAATGGTGACTGTAATTAGAACAGGGTATTGAGGTAAATGGTGACAGTAGTTAGTACAGGGATTGGGGTAAATGGTGACTGTAATTAGTACAGGGTATTGAGGTAAATGGTGACTGTAGTTAGTACAGGGTATTGAGGTAAATGGTAACTGTAATTAGTACAGGGTATTGGGGTAAATGGTGACTGTAGTTAGTACAGGGTATTGGGGTAAATGGTGACTGTAATTAGTACAGGGTATTGGGGTAAATGGTGACTGTAGTTAGTACAGGGTATTGGGGTAAATGGTGACTGTAATTAGAACAGGGTATTGAGGTAAATGGTGACTGTAGTTAGTACAAGGTATTGGGGTAAATGGTGATTGTCGTTAGTACAGGGTATTGGGGTAAATGGTGACTGTAATTAGTACAGGGTATTGAGGTAAATGGTGACTGTAGTTAGTACAGGGCATTGGGGTAAATGGTGACTGTAGTTAGTACAGGGTATTGGGGTAAATGGTGACTGTAGTTAGTACAGGGTATTGGGGTAAATGGTGACTGTAGTTAGTACAGGGTATTGGGATAAATGGTGACTGTAGTTAGTACAGGGTATTGAGGTAAATGGTGACTGTAGTTAGTACAAGGTATTGAGGTAAATGGTGACTGTAGTTAGTACAGGGTATTGGGGTAAATGGTGACTGTAGTTAGTACAGGGATTGGGGTAAATAGTGACTGTAATTAGTACAGGGTATTGAGGTAAATGGTGACTGTAGTTAGTACAGGGTATTGGGGTAAATGGTGACTGTAGTTAGTACAGGGTATTGGGGTAAATGGTGACTGTAGTTAGTACAGGGTATTGGGGTAAATGGTGACTGTAGCTAGTACAGGGTATTGGGGTATATGGTGACTGTAATTAGTACAGGGTATTGGGGTAAATGGTGACTGTAATTAGTACAGGGTATTGGGGTAAATGGTGACTGTAGTTAGTACAGGGTATTGGGGTAAATGGTGACTGTAGTTAGTACAGGGTATTGGGGTAAATGGTGACTGTAGCTAGTACAGGGTATTGGGGTAAATGGTGACTGTAATTAGTACAGGGTATTGGGGTAAATAGTGACTGTAGTTAGTACTGGGTATTGGGGTAAATGGTGACTGTAGTTAGTACAGGGTATTGGGGTAAATGGTGACTGTAGTTAGTAGAGGGAATTGTGGTAAATGGTGTCTGTAATTAGCACAGGGAATTGTGGTAAATGGTGACTGTAATTAGTACAGGGTATTGGGGTAAATGGTGACTGTAGTTAGTACAGGGTATTGGGGTAAATGGTGACTGATGTTAGTAGAGGGAATTGTGGTAAATGGTGTCTGTAATTAGTACAGGGCATTGGGGTAAATGGTGACTGTAATTAGTACAGGGTATTGGGTTAATTGGGGACTGTAGTTAGTACAGGGATTGGGGTAAATGGTGACTGTAGTTAGTACTGGGTATTGGGGTAAATGGTGACTGTAGTTAGTACAGGGTATTGGGGTAAATGGTGACTGTAGTTAGTACAGGGATTGGGGTCAATGGTGACTAGTTAGTGCAGGGTATTGAGGTAAATGGTAACTGTAGTTAGTACAGGGTATTGGGGTAAATGGTGACTAGTTAGTGCAGGGTATTGGGGTAAATGGTGACTGTAGTTGGTACAGGGTATTGGGGTAAATGGTGACTGTAATTAGTACAGGGTATTGGGGTAAATGGTGACTGTAGTTAGTACAGGGTATTGGAGTAAATGGTGACTGTAGTTAGTACAGGGTATTGGGGTAAATGGTGACTGTAGTTAGTACAGGATATTGGGGTAAATGGTGACTGTAGTTAGTACAGGGATTGGGGTAAATGGTGACTGTAGTTAGTACAGGGTATTGGGGTAAATGGTGACTAGTTAGTACAGGGTATTGGGGTAAATGGTGACTGTAATTAGTACAGGGTATTGAGGTAAATGGTGACTGTAGTTAGTACAGGATATTGAGGTAAATGGTGACTGTAGTTAGTACAGGGTATTGAGGTAAATGGTAACTGTAATTAGTACAGGGTATTGGGGTAAATGGTGACTGTAGTTAGTACAGGGTATTGGGGTAAATGGTGACTGTAATTAGTACAGGGTATTGGGGTAAATGGTGACTGTAGTTAGTACAGGGTATTGGGGTAAATGGTGACTGTAATTAGAACAGGGTATTGAGGTAAATGGTGACTGTAGTTAGTACAAGGTATTGGGGTAAATGGTGATTGTCGTTAGTACAGGGTATTGGGGTAAATGGTGACTGTAATTAGAACAGGGTATTGAGGTAAATGGTGACTGTAGTTAGTACAGGGATTGGGGTAAATGGTGACTGTAATTAGTACAGGGTATTGAGGTAAATGGTGACTGTAGTTAGTACAGGGTATTGAGGTAAATGGTAACTGTAATTAGTACAGGGTATTGGGGTAAATGGTGACTGTAGTTAGTACAGGGTATTGGGGTAAATGGTGACTGTAATTAGTACAGGGTATTGGGGTAAATGGTGACTGTAGTTAGTACAGGGTATTGGGGTAAATGGTGACTGTAATTAGAACAGGGTATTGAGGTAAATGGTGACTGTAGTTAGTACAAGGTATTGGGTTAAATGGTGATTGTCGTTAGTACAGGGTATTGGGGTAAATGGTGACTGTAATTAGTACAGGGTATTGAGGTAAATGGTGACTGTAGTTAGTACAGGGCATTGGGGTAAATGGTGACTGTAGTTAGTACAGGGTATTGGGGTAAATGGTGACTGTAGTTAGTACAGGGTATTGGGGTAAATGGTGACTGTAGTTAGTACAGGGTATTGGGATAAATGGTGACTGTAGTTAGTACAGGGTATTGAGGTAAATGGTGACTGTAGTTAGTACAAGGTATTGAGGTAAATGGTGACTGTAGTTAGTACAGGGTATTGGGGTAAATGGTGACTGTAGTTAGTACAGGGATTGGGGTAAATAGTGACTGTAATTAGTACAGGGTATTGAGGTAAATGGTGACTGTAGTTAGTACAGGGTATTGGGGTAAATGGTGACTGTAATTAGAACAGGGTATTGAGGTAAATGGTGACTGTAGTTAGTACAAGGTATTGGGGTAAATGGTGACTGTAGTTCGTACAGGGTATTGGGGTAAATGGTGTCTGTAATTAGTACAGGGTATTGGGGTAAATGGTGACTGTAGTTAGTACAAGGTATTGGGGTAAATGGTGACTGTAGTTCGTACAGGGTATTGGGGTAAATGGTGTCTGTAATTAGTACAGGGTATTGGGGTAAATGGTGACTGTAGTTAGTACAGGGTATTGGGGTAAATGGTGTCTGTAATTAGTACAGGGTATTGGGGTAAATGGTGACTGTAGTTAGTACAGGGTATTGTGGTAAATGGTGACTGTAGTTAGTACAGGGTATTGGGGTAAATGGTGACTGTAGCTAGTACAGGGTATTGGGGTAAATGGTGTCTGTAATTAGTACAGGGTATTGGGGTAAATAGTGACTGTAGTTAGTACTGGGTATTGGGGTAAATGGTGACTGTAGTTAGTACAGGGTATTGGGGTAAATGGTGACTGTAGTTAGTAGAGGGAATTGTGGTAAATGGTGTCTGTAATTAGCACAGGGAATTGTGGTAAATGGTGACTGTAATTAGTACAGGGTATTGGGGTAAATGGTGACTGTAATTAGTACAGGGTATTGGGGTAAATGGTGACTGTAGTTAGTACTGGGTATTGGGGTAAATGGTGACTGTAGTTAGTACAGGGTATTGGGGTAAATGGTGACTGATGTTAGTAGAGGGAATTGTGGTAAATGGTGTCTGTAATTAGTACAGGGCATTGGGGTAAATGGTGACTGTAATTAGTACAGGGTATTGGGGTAATTGGGGACTGTAGTTAGTACAGGGATTGGGGTAAATGGTGACTGTAGTTAGTACTGGGTATTGGGGTAAATGGTGACTGTAGTTAGTACAGGGTATTGGGGTAAATGGTGACTGTAGTTAGTACAGGGATTGGGGTAAATGGTGACTGTAGTTAGTACTGGGTATTGGGGTAAATGGTGACTGTAGTTAGTACAGGGTATTGGGGTAATTGGGGACTGTAGTTAGTACAGGGATTGGGGTAAATGGTGACTGTAGTTAGTACTGGGTATTGGGGTAAATGGTGACTGTAGTTAGTACAGGGATTGGGGTAAATGGTGACTGTAGTTAGTACAGGGTATTGGGGTAAATGGTGATTGTAGTTAGTACAGGGATTGGGGTAAATGGTGACTGTAATTAGTACAGGGTATTGAGGTAAATGGTGACTGTAGTTAGTACAGGGTATTGAGGTAAATGGTAACTGTAATTAGTACAGGGTATTGGGGTAAATGGTGACTGTAGTTAGTACAGGGTATTGGGGTAAATGGTGACTGTAATTAGTACAGGGTATTGGGGTAAATGGTGACTGTAGTTAGTACAGGGTATTGGGGTAAATGGTGACTGTAATTAGAACAGGGTATTGAGGTAAATGGTGACTGTAGTTAGTACAAGGTATTGGGGTAAATGGTGATTGTCGTTAGTACAGGGTATTGAGGTAAATGGTGACTGTAGTTAGTACAGGGCATTGGGGTAAATGGGGACTGTTGTTAGTACAAAGTAATGGGAAAATGGGGACTGTATTTAGTACAGGGTATTGAGGCAAATGGTGACTGTATTTAGTACAGGGTATTGAGGCAAATGGTGATTGTGGTTAGTTCATTGCACCCCTGCCCTCTTGTGGAGGGTGCTAATACTGACCAGTGCTGACACTGTCTCCCAGATGGGGTTCACGATCTTGTTGGAGAATCTCTCGCCAGCCTGATGGTGGATTACTGTCCTTCAGGGATCCAGGTTCGATTCCCGGTTTGGTCACTGTCTGTGCGGTGTTTGCACATTCTCCCCATGTCAGTGTGGGTTTCCTCCGGGTGCTCCGGTTTCCTCCCACAAGTCCCGAAAGACGTGCTGTTAGGTAATTTGGACATTCTGAATTCTCCCTCTGTGTACCTGAACAGGTGCCGGAATGCGGCGACTAGTGGATTTTCACAGTAACTTCTTTGCAGCGTTAATGTAAGCCTACTTATGACGCCAATAAAGAGCATTAAAGATTTTTTTTCAATTAAAAAAAATCTTTATCCTGCGGCATCAAGCTGACGGGTAAGGGTCCCCTCCGTGAAGTGGAGAACAGGGTTCTTCGCGGTCATCCTCCTGCTTTTGAGCCATTTAAATGCAGAGACCCCTTGATGGAACTGCTTGGATGGCCCCCGGGGCGGGCGAATCAGACAATGCATGGCATTGGCACGGCATTTGTCATGTGGGGAATTTTTTTCACAATGTGCCTAAAAGTTGCTGTCCGGATGACGCTGCCCGAGCCGGCGGGATTCGTACCGTTTTCATGGCGAAACTTATACTTAGCCAAATTTTGTGTAAATTCTGTCCAAAATTTTGAGTCCCTTGACTCTTCATCAGAACTGAAGAATGTGTTATAACTGTAGAAACTACAACAAAAAGTAGCAACTTTAAAAACGACTGACAAGTGGCCTGGTGAGAGAGGGGAGGTGGGGAGGGTGGTTGGCGGGATGGTTTTCATTGAGGTAATACATCTATGGGATATTTAGAAAAGGGGGTTTAAGATGGAGAAGAAAGGTTAAAATCTAAAGTTGCGGGACTCAATGTTAAGTCCCGAGGGCCTCAATGTGCCACTGGGAAGATGAGATGCTGCTGCCCCTGCAGCTTGTGCTGGGCTTCACTGCAGCATTGCAGAAGGTCAAGGACGGACATGTGGGCATGACAGCAATTTTGCTTATTTTAAACAAGGGTTAGCCTGGATATTAAACATTCCTGGATGCAAGACATCAGGACAGATAGGAAAGGAAGCGAACAAGGAGGGGTGGCAGTATTAAGGACAGCACTGCAGTTGTGGAATGAGGGGATGTCCCAGAGGAGTTAAACAATTGATTTGGCTAGAGCTGAGGAACAAACAAGAGCAATTATATGACTAGTGTAGTGCTTAGGCCAATCAGTGAGAAAGACAGAGAGCAACAAATCTGCAAGAAATTACAGAGATGCAAGAATTATAGGGTAGTTATAATGGGAAATTTTAAAATCCGAATGTAGACTAGGTTAGTAATGGTGTAAAGGGCAGAGAGGAGCAAGAGTGTGTTCAGGAAGATGTTCTACAGCAGTATATTTCCAGTCCAACGAGAAAGGTGACACTGCTAGACCTGGTTCATAGGAATGAGGTTGGCCAAGTGGATCAAATGTCAGTAGGGAAACATTTAGGAGACAGACATCATTGTATCACAAGGTTTAGGTTAGTTATGAAAAAGGACAAGAAACAATCTAGAGCAAGAATAAATAACTGGGAAACGCCAACTTCAATGGGCTGAGAATGCATCTATCCCAGGTAATTGGAATCAAAGGTGGGCAGGCAAGATGGTATCTGAACAATGGCTTGCCTTTAAAGAAAAGACAGTTTGGGCACAGAGGATGTATTCCCATGAAGTGGAAAGGCAGAGCAAACAAATCCAGAGCTCCCTGGATGACAAAAGAGATAGAGATTAAGATGAAGAAGAAAAGTGTCAGGTGGAGAATACAACCATGAACCAGGCTCAATATTGAAGGTTTGGAGAAAGTGGGGGGAAAAACCATATAAAAGAAGCAAAGAGACGGTATAAAAAGACTGAAAGCTAATATAAAAAGGATTCCAAATTAATCCAAAAGTTTAGGACTGATTGGGGTCCAAAGGAATGGAGGCAGCAAGTCTTGCTGCAGAACCTTCATCGAACTCTCCAGGCTCTGGAACGTCAGGAGGACTGAAGAAATTGAAGAAAGAGTCATTTGGTGCCGTTTTTGTAACTGTTCTACCAGTGCCCCGACCCTTATGATTCGCTTCAATAGTTTTCAGTGTGACGTGTTTTTCTTTCTCCCAGTCGATCTCGAACCCTGTGTATCCCGTGATTTTTGGTTCATCAAAGAAGAAAAAGTCTAACTTGTCAGGCCGCGACTCCACCTGGTATGTTTTTGTGACTACCTCATTTATGAAATACTCATTTGGCTCAAACTTAAATTCCCGAGTGAAGCCCATTGGCTGTCAAGGCTCCGAAAATTTTACATTTACATCTTGTAGATGCTTTAAGATTGGCTCATCATGCTCCTGAATCATGTCACTGAGCAACTCCACATTTCTGAAGATTTTTAACCAGACTTCTGGAATTCCCTTTGGCTCCTCCATCTCTTCATCTGGTTTATCGTCCTCCACTTTGACTTCTGCTTTTATCTCATCGGATAACTGTGCTATTATTTCTCGTTGCCAGTCGCAATGAACCTCTCTCCTTGCACTGTCTGGACTGTACAGCCCTCAACTTGGTTCAAGGCCTCACACATGTCCGGTCCTATGATGGACTCGAGTTCCATGTCCACAATGGAAAATTATATGCTGTGACTTCTGTTGCTTACCCATGCTTCGAGTTCACATGCTCCCAGTGTCACAATCTCATTCCCATTGTAGTCTTTCAGTCGTCTCGTTTGATTGACGACTTTCGGTTTAACCCCCAGTCTATTCAAATTGGACAAACTGAAAAGGTTGGCCCTTGCACTTGTGTCGAGCTTGCATTTGATCAATGTGGCATTCATGTCACTGGAATTGTCCATCTGCCTTCGATGGTATCAGCATCACCATCACTATTTCCGCAACTGGTCAGTAAGGCTTCTTCACTCTGCATATTCGGACTCATCGTGTCCTTAGTCAAAATCAGATCAACGAAAAATAGGTCTTCAACGGACATCTCATCAATCGCGTTGACTGATCCTGTTTGGTCCACTGTTGGATGTGAAAAGCATTGCTTCGCAAAGTGATTTGTTCTGCCACACTTGGAACGCACCTTCCCAAATGCTGGACATTGGCGTGGCCCATGTCGATTGCCACATTGCTGGCATAAAATGGCGGATTCGATGGGCCGCTTAAAATGGCCACCCGCACTGGCACCACGTTTCCTATTCAACTGCGCCGCAGTGCTTATGGCGTTGGTGTCTTCTTCCAGATTGGCGTCAAATTTCTTTAGGTTGAGTGTACTAATCTGCTGTGCAGCCAGCTCACTTGTATGACAAAACTTGATAGCATTTTTTAATTGAAGCTCTTCTTCCCTCAATAGCCTCTCACATACCTTATCATTCGATATACTGAACATTATCTGATCGTGGATCATCGACGACTTTGACGCTCTAAAATTGCATGACTGTGCCTTCAACCACAAATCGGACATAAAAATCATCAAAAGATTCACCTGCTTTCTGGGTACGTGTCCGAATTATATAACGTTCAAATGTTCATTTTTCTTCAGAGATAAATGCCGATCAAAGTACTTTATTCTTCATCGAAGCTCTTGCTTTCCTCTGCTGTTGAACGTGAAGGTATTATAAATTTTGATGGCTTGAGAGCCTGTTACCGTGAGCAGCAATGCAATACGCCTCTCGTCAGGCTGTGCCTGCAGGCCAAGGGCTGTAACATAGAGTCTGAATTGCTGCTTAAAAACATGCCAATTCTCATCTACATTACCAGTGACTTGAAGCTAGTGAGGTGCCTTCAGACCTTCCATTTCAATCTGCACAGTCTTTCCGTGCGTTGAGTTTCAGTTGCCCGTAGTTTATCATGTAGGTGGAAGAATTTTCTTCTTTTCTTTTTTCGGTCTGTTTTGTCCCGTCTTCTCCACTGTTATCTTCAATTGTTCGGCACTCTTAGTACCACATTATGTTCTGTGTTGTGGCCGTAATACAGATGCACACAGAACATCTAGTTCTTTGATGAGTAAGATAGTTTATCAACAAGATGAGCACCAAATAGCCCATGACTGGAAAGGGATCCACAAATGGAACCTCACCAGCCTGACGGAGGAAGTTAAAAAGGACCTGCAAAGATGGAACACACTCCCGCTCTCCCTCGCGGGGAGAGTTCAGACGATCAAAATGAACGTACTGCCCAGGTTCCTCTTCCTGTTTAGATCCATTCCGATCTACATCCCCAAGGCCTTTTTCAAAGCGCTGGACAAACTCATCATGGCGTTCGTATGGGGGGGTAAAAATGCTAGGATCCCAAAGAAGGTCTTACAAAAAACAAAAACCAGGGGAGGGTTAGCCCTCCCGAATCTACAATTCTACCACTGGGCAGCAACAGCCGAGCGAGTAAGGGGATGGATCCAGGAGCCAGAAGCTGAGTGGGTGCGTGCGGAGGAGGCCTCCTGCATGGGAACCTCCCTCCGGGCCCTCGCCACGGCAGCACTCCCATCCCCACCCAAAAAACACTCCAGCAGCCCAGTGGTGACAGCCACCCTCCAATCCTGGAACCAACTGCGGCAGCAACTTGGCCTGACCAAAATGTCGAACAGGGCTCCCATCTGCAACAACCATAGGTTCAAACCGGCACTGACCGACGCCACCTTCAAAAGGTGGAGGCAGGACGGGGGGACACTGACAGTCAGGGACCTATACACGGACGACAGGATCGCAACACTGGACGAACTGACAGAGAAATTTCAGCTAGCTGGGGGGAACGAGCTACGGTACCTGCAGCTCAAAAACTTCCTACAAAAGGAGACAAGGACGTACCCACAACCGCCACGACAGACACTACTGGAAGACCTACTGGACGCAAGTATCCTAGAGAAAGGGAACTGTAGTGACATGTATGACCGACTGGTAGATAGGGACGACACCGTACTGGACGCAACAAGGAGGAAATGGGAGGACGACCTGGGGATGGAGATAGGGTGGGGACTCTGGAGCGAAGCACTGCATAGGGTCAACTCCACCTCCACGTGCGCAAGGCTCAGCCTGACGCAACTAAAAGTGGTACATAGAGCCCACTTAACAAGAACCCGTATGAGTAGGTTCTTCCCGGAGGTGGAAGACAGATGTGAACGGTGCCAAAGAGGCCCGGCCAACCACGCCCACATGTTCTGGTCTTGCCCCAGACTCGTGGAGTACTGGACAGCCTTCTTCGAGGTTATGTCCAAAGTGGTGAGAGTGAGGGTGGAGCCATGCCCGATAGTGGCGGTCTTCGGGGTTTCAGAACAGCCAGATCTATTCCTGGGGAGGAGGGCGGACGCCCTTGCCTTTGCCTCCCTGTTCGCCCGCCGTAGAATCCTGTTTGACTGGCGGTCAGCAGCACCGCCCAGAGCTGCGGACTGGCTGTCCGACCTCTCGGAATCTCTCCAAATGGAGAAAATCAAATTTGCCATCCGAGGGTCGGACGACGGCTTCCACAGAACGTGGGAGCCATTCATGCAACTGTTCCGGGACCTATTTGTGGCCAATGTACAAGAGGAAGAATAGTCGGGGGAAGGTAGCGGGAGGGGGGGGGGGCTACAGGTTCGTTACGGGGGTTCGATGGCTAGCTAAGGCCCAAAACCAAACTAAATAAACATGTTGGGGGGGGGGGGGGGGGGGGGGCGCAGTTACTACTACGAAGATGCTTACCTGTAAATATGTATGTTAATTTTTGCGTGTTTGTTTTTTTTTCTCTCTCCTAACAATTTGTAATTTGTTCAATATAAAATATGAAAACTGAATAAAAACATTTATAAAAAAAAACAAGATGAGCACGTGAAAAGATAACTAACAAACTATAATACAAATGTAATTAATTGAATTCAGTGAATTCTCCTGGAGCTACTTCCTCTACTACGACTTACTACCAACTGCAGGATATCTTGAACCACATGGTAGGTCTCTATCACCACCTACTAGTTGGAGGTACAATCGATAACTATATATATAGGTTAAGAGGAAAGGATGTCATTAAATTGGTTGCCGAGGCTGACTTCCTGTTCACAGCATAATCTCGTTCCTGCATGGCGTTCTGGCCTGGATGTTGGCTTGGGCAGCCTCCCCTTCATCCCGCTAATTGATTGCCTTATTGCCAGGCAGGCAGTAAATTGCTGGAGCAGTAGTGAGCGGTCCACTCACTTTCCATTCTGCCTTTCTCACCCTGCCAAAATCTGTAAAATCCAGCCCCATGTGTTTATATGCAAAATGTTTATTTGGCACACGCTAACCTGTGCTTCTGTTCTGATATATTTCTTATTTCTCTCTCACGCTTCAATTACTTTATGAGCACGATCTTCTGGCTGTTCACACCAGCAGGTTCTTCCGGTCCTGCCAATGGCACTCCCCCACCTCAGTTTTCCGGATGGTGTGGAATGGATGTAATGGGAAATCCCATTGACAGCAGCGCAGCTAGAAGGTTCCGCCGCTGGCCAACAGCAGGCTGCCTCCCGCTGCCAAGAAACATACGAGGAGGCCAGATAATCTGGCCCTACATCTTTTCATTATCCCTTTACTTGTGGTATCTAAAGCACAACTTCTGAGTGTTATTCTATTGTCTTACCTTTCTCCTGTTTTTGAACTATTATCTGCACTACCAGCAGAGCCCTCTCTCCCATTTATTAGTTTTAACTGTCCTATTTATCCTTTCCGCTAGGACCCTGGTACAGGTGGTGCCCAACCCAATGATACAGCTCCTTCATGTCCCACTGTGGGGTCAGTGTTCCGTGGAATGGAGCCCTCTTTTTCAACATCATTGTTCAACCGTATGTTCAACTCCCTATTCCGCTTATCCCAATGCCAATTTGCACGTGACTCAGGCAATACACCAGAAATCAAAACTCTCAAGGTGTTTTTTAAAAGAAAATGTGCTTCTAGTTCAAAGTATCATCCAAGTGGACCCTCTTGCCTACTCTTACAGCTTAAATTTATTAGAATGTGCACACGGACAGTCCCCCAGAGCCGGGATTGAACCTGGGACCTCGGCCCCGTGAGGCAGCAGGGCTAACCCACTGTGCCACCGTGCTGCCCTCTATTCTCCATCTTAATCATTTACTCCATCCACCACTGGCACAGTGGCAGCTGTGTACCATCTACAAGACATACTCCAGCAACTTGCCGAGCACTTTAGCAGCACCTTCCAAACTAACATTCTTTACCAGCTAGAAGAACAAGGGCAGCAGGTGCACAGGAACCTGACCACCAGCAAGATTTCCTCCAAACCACACACCATCCTGAATTGTAAATATATCACCGTCCCTTCACTGGCCCTGCGCCACTATCCGGAAAATCACTCAATAACTGTGGGGGAACCTACATAGTCCACAGTTGCTCAAGGTGGTAGCTCATTATCATATTTTCGAGGGTAACTAGGGAGGAGCTGGCTTTGTCAGTTATGTTCACATTCATGAAAAAATAGTGTAAATTTAAGAAAATATATATTGGAGGCATATGGGGCTGGAGAGGATTATAGTTAGCGAGATGGAGGCCATGGATGGAGTTGAAAACAAGGATGCGAATTGTAATATCAAGACGTTGCTTGACCAGGAGTCAATATAGGTTAGCGAGTCCAGATGTGGTAGGTGAACGTTCTTGGTGTGAATTAGAACATGGTCAATAAATTTACAGAGGATAGAATGTGGGAAACCAGTCGAGACTGCATTGGAATAGTCAGGCTAATAGGTAAATAAAGGCATGGATGAGGGTTTCAGCAGCTGATGAGTAGGGGCAAGTTGAAAGATATTGGGCGGTATTATCCCCCCTCCACGCCGAGTGGGAGAATCGCCGGGGCGCGGCGCGAATCGTGCCCGCCTCCCCGACCCCCACATGCGATTCTCCCACCCCCTCAAAACCAGCGCCGCGCAAACAGCGAGTGGCGATTCTCCCGCCCGGATGGGCCGAGCGGCCGCTCTGACACGACACAGTCCTGCCGGCGCCGTCTACCCTTGGTCGCTGCCGGTGGGAACGCTCGGGGGAGGTGGCCTGTGTGTGTGTGTGTGTGTGTGTGTGTGTGTGTGTGTGTGTGGGGGGGGGGGGGGGGGAGGGCTCTGAATGGGTCTGGTCCACGATTGGGGCCCACCAATCGGCGGGCGGGCGGGCTGCCTCCCCCCCCCCCCCCCCCCCGGGCCTACATTCCGCCGCAGCCGGCCCCTGAACACCCACTATGCTGGTAAGTTGACCGAATATGTGCAGGATGGCGCAGCCCAACTGCGCATGCGCAGGATTGAGCTGCCCCAACTTCGCATGCGTGGGTTGGCACGGCGCCCTTTTGGCGCCGCGCAGGGACGCTGGGGTGGCGTGAACCACTCCAGCGCCGTGCTAGCCCCCTATGGGGGCCAGAATAGGTCGTGCCCGGGCCCTATTCGCGCCGTTGTGAAACGCGGCGGCGTTCACGAGGGCGCAGGCACTTGGTCCGCGGAGCGGAGAATCGCCCCCATTATGATAATGGAAATGGACACCTGTTCGGAAGCTCACTTCAGGATCAAGTATGGCATCAAAGTTGTGAACAATCTAGTTCAGCCCAAGAAAGTTGACATGGAGTAGCTGGGGATGAAAGACAATGGCCTCCCAATATTTAGTTGGGGAACAATTCTGGGATCCAGTATGGAATATTGGACAAGCAATGTAACAAATTAGAGAGAGTGGAGGGGTCAAGAGAGGCGTGACGTAGAGCTGGGTATAATCAGAGTACTGATGGAACCTGATCTTGTGCTTTGGATGATGTCACCGAGGGGCAGCAGAAATGTGAGGAGTGCAAGGAACATTAGAGGTCTCAATGTGGGAGCAGCAAGAGAAGTTACTGCAGACATTCTCTGGCTACAGCTGGATAAATTCAATGGAACCAGTTAAGTGCAATCTCATTCAGCTGGACAGGGTAGAAGTGGGGTTGAAGGAGGAAGGTTTGGTCAATCATGTCAAAGGCTGCAGACTGGTCGAGAAGGACAAGGAGGGATAGTCACAGTCACGTGGTATTGCCGTTATGTCACTGTACTCGTAATTCAGAGACCCAGGCTAATGCTCTGGAAACATGGGTTCAAATCCTACCATGGGAGCTGATAGAAGTTAAATTCAATTCATAAAAAATCTGGAATTGAAAGCTAATCTTGGTAAATGGTGACTATCGTCAATTGTTGTAAAAACTCATCTGGTTCATTAATGTCCTTTAGGGAAGGAAATCTGCCACCCTTACCTGGTTTGGCCTCCGTGAGACTCTAGATACACAGTAATGTGGACTCTTTGAAATAGTTCAAGGGCAATTAGGGATGAGCAACAATTGCTGGCCTTGCCAGCCATGCCCGCACCCTATTAAAGAATTTAAAAACATTTTGATAAGAGCAGTTTAAGTATAGTGGCAGGGTGGAAGGATTGAAACATGAAATTCTGAGAAAGATGCTGCTGGATTTAGGAGATGACAACGCGTTCAAGGACCCTGGTGAGAAAAGGGAGATTCCAGATGAGATGGCAGTTTGCAAGGATAGAAGGATCAAGATTTTTTTTTTTGTCTGCAGAAGAAGCAGGGGAAGCCAATAAGTATCCCACAACCAACACAAATAAAATAGATGATACGGTCATCATCATATTGCTGTTTGCAGGGGCTTGCTGTGTATAAACTGTCTGCCATGTTTCCTACGTTACAACAGTGACTGCAATTCAGAAGTGCTTCGGGATCTCTTGAAATGTTACTCCTCTTTTCTTTTTACTTGGAAAGAAATCCCTAGACCGATGATGAGAACTCTGAATATCCAGAGTCTTAAGAGGTAAATAGAGAAATGTTAGAAATCTTAAATAAAAACATGCAAATGTACAGCAGATCACTCAGGTTAATTCTTTGGATGCAAGCCATACAGAAGTCTAACCAAAAATCTCAGAAGGTTGAAGTTTAACCTGCTACGTCTTTCGAATCCAAAACACGACAGCCCTGTAATCGGCGGCTGAATGAAGGCTGATCATCTATTTCCACAAAGAACCCATCAAAGTGAAGAATAGAGAGTTGGTCATTAAACCTTGTTTACCCCCCCACATTTGAACTGAAAGGGAAATGTTTCAACTTAAACGGAAAGAGCAATCAAAGAGGGAACTGCATTAAATCACTCCCCATAGACTGTTTCCAGTTTATCTCGACAAATCTCTTTTAAAAGCAAACAAAATAAAGGCAAGCCATATGCTCAATCAGAACTGCTGCTTGCTTAACCAGCAGTGTGGGCTCCACATTAACTGGGGTGACTTTATGAAGCTTTATGCTGGTGCATTACACACACGTGCACACATACATGCACACACAGATGCAAATGTGCAAAGGCCCCAGATATAACGTTGCTTCCATCTAATGACTCTTGTTAGCAAATGCGAGTGTGTGGATTCCAAAGTGAAGGCAGAGATGGGAGGAGCCAGGATGCATGACAAGGTGGAGGACCCTTTCAGCACTCATTTGTATAGGCTTGCACATGAAGACTAGGGTCGCAAACCTCCTGGATTGTCCAGGAGTCTGCAGGAATTAAGGATTTAATACCCAGACATTTTTGGGAGACAGCCTGAGAAAAATAACAGCGATATTAAAAAAAGTTTGTGTGCTCTTTGAAGACTTTTGTTTATTAATCATAAAAATATCAAAGATGAGAAAAAGAAACTGTTTGGTTGGGTAGGAGGACCAGTGATGAAACCTCTAGGAATACATTCCATCGCAAGAGACCAGTTACTTGTGGGGCGCTGTTGGATGCCTGTTATCATCTACGGAACTATGAGTCAGATTTTCTGGGCCAGAGTTTTCTGTGGCAGAGCACTGTGCGGAGTCTGCCACTGGTTCAAGCTGCCCTTGCACATTGAGCTACATAGCTATAGGGCAGCACGGTAGCATAGTGGTTAGCACTGTGGCTTCACAGCGCTAGGGTCCCAGGTTCGATTCCCTGCTGGGTCACTGTCTGTGCGGAGTCTGCACGTTCTCCCCGTGTTTGCGTGGGTTTCCTACGGGTGCTCCGGTTTCCTTCCACAGTCCAAAGATGTGCAGGTTAGGGGGGATTGGCCCTGCTAAATTGCCCTCAGGGTCCAAAAAGGTTAGGAGGGGTTATTGGGTTATGGGGATAGGGTGGAAGTGAGGGCTTAAGTGGGTCGGTGCAGACATGATGGGCCAAATGGACTCCTTCTGCACTATATGTTCTATGTTCTATATTAATGTTTTTATGTGGCAAGTTGCTAAAGGCACAGTTGATATCAGCAGTGAATGAAAACAGGACACTTGGAACCTAAGTGAACACAGCGAGCAACAGAGTATTTCCTCACCCAATCAGATTGAAGAATTCTGAAATTAACAGCACAAGGGTGCGTAAATATGAGTCGCGAAACCAATATCAAATCAGGTACAGAAAGAAAAGTAAGGAGAGGGAAAGACAAATTACATACAGGCAGAAAGAAAAAGAGATAGAAAGCAAACATGATTTTATTTGAATTTTCTGTTTTTAAAAATCTCTAACAAGAATACCTGAAAGAATGAGACTCCACGCTTGTAATAGTTAATTCCAATGATAGAGAGGCTGTTTGGCAGTGTTGAACATCTTTCACATTGTGACAAGGTTATTTTGACCACTTGCCATAGCAATATGGCTGGTCGTGTCCGCCTGTGCATTGTGTGCACGCATACTAATCCGTGCATACACCAATGTACCCACCACGCAACCAACTCATTTTGCTTTCTACCTGGTTATTGTAATTTGCTATTAGTATGTGGATTCCACCAAATCCCTACAGTGGAGAAGGAGGCTGATCGGTCCATTGAGTCAGCAGTGATCCTGCAAAAGAGCATCCTACCGAGGCCCATTCCCCCACCCTATCTCCGTAACCCCACCTAACCTGCACATCTTTGGATACTAAGGGGCAATTTAGTATGGCCATTCCACCTAACCTGCACATCTTTGGATACTAAGGGACAATTTAGTATGGCCATTCCACCTAACCTGCACATCTTTGGATACTAAGGGGCAATTTAGTATGGCCATTCCACCTAACCTGCACATCCTTGAATATTACTTAGTCGGCGGGTTGCTCGGAATATTTAGTTCATGAGCATTTTATTGACAAAGTATGAAAGTACTGTACGAGGAGTGACAGGGACAATCTAGAAGCGCTGATGGTTCAATTCATTTCAATATTATTGATTGTCTCGCAATTTATGAGCACTGTGAACATACGTTGCTAACTATTCAGCGATCTGAAAGATTCAGTCAAGACAGGGAAAAAAACTGGTAACGTTGCATTGAGCTCACTAATTCTTTTTTTTAAAATAAATTTAGATTACCCAATTATTTTTTCTATTAAGGGGCAATTTAGCGTAGCCAATCCACCTACTCTGCACATTTTTGGGTTGTGGGGGCGAAACCCACGCAGACACGGGGAGAATGTGCAAACTCCACACAGACAGTGACCCAGAGCCGGGATCGAACCTGGGACCTCAGCGCCGTGAGGCGGTTGTGCTAACCACTAGGCCACCGTGCTGCCCTGAGCTCACTAATTCTAACGCTTTAGCGAAGAGGCAGAGTCCCGGCTGAAATTGTCTGCACCTTCTATCATGCTCTAAAATCTCTCTAGTTTAAAGAGGATTGATAAATTAATGACTTGCAGAACTAAATATGATTTTGAAGTCCTGACAACCAGTTTATTTTGAAGCATAGTAAATAATTCTTCAAAAGTAAAATAAGCTGGGTGCATGTTGCAGATTGCCCCCTAAAAATGGCCGCCATACATGTATGCTGATGCACATTACCCCTATTAACATGGCAGACACACATACAACTGCACATGCATGGCGTTGGGAGGAAACACAATCTATTCAGATTGCAATGGATAAGGCTTGACTTTCTTTGATGAGTTTAGTTCGTATCTTCTGCACAAATACAGCAACTTCACACCATTCATTACATTTGAATAGCGAGGCAGGCAACAAGATGCCATTTTTAAAAGCTAAATGTGGAGCAACAGAAGTCGGACAGCAACTTTTGCAGGTCTGTATTTATCTGTTCGTCCGCTTGAAGATGCTGCATTAGTTACGTGTAATAAACGACAATCGCTATTGCGATGACCTAATATCATCAGGGATTTGCACCAGTCCCAGTGGTTTCACGCCATTGTGATTGTTGCCATCAGCATGCATCGGAGGAACAGTCAATACAGTCAGAACCACTCCCAGTTGCATTAAGGACCACAGAAGTGCGGCAGAAATGGCAGACTCTTTGAATGTATGTTAAAGCTTCTCAATTAAAAACATTTTCATTTACTTAACACCTTTCACAACCAAAGACTTTGCAATCAAAGAGTTACATTTGGTATGTGGTCACTGTTGTAATGTAGAAATGCAGCAGCCAATTTGTGTATAGGATGATCTCACAAACAGTGAAATGATTTTTAGTGATGTTTTTTGAGGGATAAATATTGACAAGGAAATTGGGAAGAACTCCCCTGTTCTTCTTCAAAATAACCTTGGGGGAGATTCTCCAAAATGGAGACCAAGTGTTCGTGCCGTCGTGAACGCCGTCGCGAACCGGGCCCGGGTAAAACCGATTCTGTCCCTCACAGGTGGCCAGCACGGCGCTAGAGTGGTTCACGTCGGTCCAGCCTCCCTTCCCGGCGCCAAGCCAACCCGCGCATGCACAGTTGGGCCGTGCCACGCCAACCTCTGCATGCGGGGGGACTTCTTCTGTTCCGGGGCCAGCCGCGGAACAATGTAGGCCCAGGGGGGGAAGAGGCCGGCCCGCCGATCGGTGGGCCCCGATCGCGGGCCAGACCCCATCAGAGGCCCCCCTCCCAGTGAAGGATCGCTTTTCACCGCCCCACAGCCCTTCGCGCAGAGTTCCCGCCGGCAGCAACCAGGGGTGAACGGTGCCGATGGGACTCTGTTGTATCCGTATGGCCGCTCAGCCCATCCAGGCCGGAGATTCCAGCGTCCTGCGGCCAGCGCTGCGTCAAACGAGCGGCGCAAATGGCGCCGATTCTCCACACCTTGGAGAATCGCGCGCCGGGCCGACGTGGCGCGGTTACGCCGATTCTCCGGCCCGGCGCGTGGCTCGGAGAATCACGCGCCTTATGTTTTTCCAAGTCCAGTGCCTTCAAACTCTATGAAGCTCTATGAATAGTTCCTGCAGTTTGCTGTCTAACATCGGGTTTTGTGTGTGGAGACCACCATGATTGGGATTCTGCAGCATGCCGAGAGACGTCGCTGCTATTTCCTTCTAAGTGAATAGAAATGCATATTTGAGAATCCTGGGCGGGATTCTCCACTGCCCACGCCAGTTGGGAGAATAGCGGGAGGGCCTCCCAACATTTTTTGTGGCCTCCTGCTATTCTCCCCCCCCCCTCGCTCGACCCACGTCGAGCGGCGATTCTCCGCGGCCGATGGGCCGGGCCTTTACGCCCGTTTTTCCACGGCAACAAACACACCTGCTTGCCGTGTGGGGCATCCAGAGGCCCGTTTGGGGCGGGAGCACCACCGTTGTGCTCGGGAGGGGACAGGCCCGCATTCGGTGCCCACCGATTGTCGGGCCTGCGTCCAAAAGGGACGCACTATTTCCCCTCCGCCGCCCGACAAGATCAAGCCGCCACATCTTGTCGGGCGGCGGTGGAGAAATGCGGAACCGCGCATGCACGGGTTCCGTCAATGGCGTGATGACGTCACCCGAGCCAGCTCCAACCTGCGCATGCGCGGCTGACGTCATACAGACGCCAGCCACGCGTCATCTTGGTGCGCGGCCTTAACGATGGTTGTTAAGGCCGCGACGCTGTTATTCCCGGGGTCCCGCTCCTAGCCCCGATGTGGGGGGAGAATCGGTCCCGGGAACGGGCGTGAAGATGCCGTGAAACACGGCCAGTTTCACGGCAGCCTTTACGACTCTCCGCATTTGCGGAGAATCTCGCCCCCTATATCCTTTCCTGCCCTCCCTCCTTCATTAAGTTCTGGCGTGCCGTGAAATCAAATGGACCAATCAGAGAAAGACCTGTTGGAGTCAGCCTTCGGAATCCAGTGCTCTAAAAGGTCCTGCTCTGATTGGCCCATTCGATTTATTCCATCTTGCTGTTGCTAGGGCAAATAGCCCACAACCAATAATAAGGCCGGGGTGAGGCAAGAATCAAATTGGCCAGAGGCTTGGTGGCGGCGGTGAGGAAAGGCTGTGTGTGGCCTACAGATTGCGGAGGGACCTCGGGAAAGGAGCTGGTGGGGTTTGGGCTTTGGGAAAGGAGTGATGCGATTCGGCCCTCGTGAATGGAGCAGTGCAGTTCGTGCCTCAGGAAAGGAGTGGGTGGGTGAGTGAGTTCTGGCCTCGGGAAAGGAGCCAGAGAGGAGGTCTTGGCCTTGGGAAAGTAATAGGGGTGGGTGGGTTTCGGGCCTCGTGCGTGTGTTTGTATGTTATGAGGATGTGAGCGTGTTTGTGGGTGTGAGGGTGTGTGTGTTTGTATGAATGTGAGAGAGTAGTAAGCGTTCTCCAAGGCAGCCTTCAGGACGCGTGACAACGCCGAATCGCGGAGCAGAAACTTATAGCCAAGTTCCGGACACATGAGTGCGGCCTCAACCGGGACCTGGGATTCATGTCGCATTACATTCACCCCCCACCATCTGGCCTGGGCTTGCAAAATCCTTCCAACTGTCCTGGCTCGAGACAATTCACACCTCTTTAACCTGGGGTTACCCATATCTCTGGATCTGTAAAGACTTAATTACCTGCAAATGCACGCATTCAAAGTATCGTCTTGCATCTTTGACTTTGTCGATATATATGTTTCTGGAACATACCTCTTCATTCACCTGATGGAGCAGTGCTCCGAAAGCTCGTGATTTAAAACAAACCTACTGGACTTTAACCAGGTGTTGTAAGACTTCTTACTGTGCTCACCCCAGTCCAACGCCGGCACCTCCACATCATGAATGTGAGAGAGAGAGATGTGAGGGTGTGTGAATGTGAAAGAGCTGGTGTGAGTGATCACATTAGAATCAGCAGAGATTGGTCTTGAATAGCAAACTAGAGATAATTTCAAGTGAGATTCCTGGGAAACACAGAGGCCTAGTCAACTTGACTGAGGCTTTTCGTGTGGCTTGATGAAAGGGCACGTGTCCGGGAGTGCTGGTCAACTACTTCTCCGAGCATATGAGAAAATGCATCTTCCACTAAATAACTGGAAGATCAAGATCCTCGGCCAACCTGCTCCCACAACAAAACACCCCGTCAATTAAGATGAACAGCAAGATCCCGGCAAATGCAGACAATTTTCTGCATCTTGGGAACCACCACTTGACGAAGGCAGATATAATGACCAAATTCATCATTGTTTCAAACGTACCAGCTCAGCCTTCAGCCAACTGAAGAAAAGAGTATTTGAGGACCAAGATCTTAAATCTGGGACTACGGTCATGGCTCAGTGATCACTACACTCCTACGTGCTCAGAAATTTGGACGACCAAAATTAGGCACCTCAAAACACTGGAGAAGTACAACCAGCAGTGTCGTTGTAAGATTCTCCAATTCCGGTATCAAGAAAGCTGGTCTAACAGCAAAGTCCTCTTCCAAACCAACTTGCCCACATCAAGGTGCTAATCACTCAAAATCAGCTCTGCCAGTGAGTAGGACACATTGTTCTTATGCCTAAAGTCAGACTTGTGAAGCAACATCTCTACTCAGAACTCGGTCATTCTTCGCTAAGTATCACATAACAACCTCATGATAAAGCCAGAGCACATGGGGTTGGGAACAAGCTACTTACAAACCAGAAAACAGAGGAACAGTCCAAGGTAATTATTCAGACTGGTGTTCCATAAGGAGCGGTGCTGGAACCTTGGCTGCAATGATTTACAAAAATGTCATGAGCTTGGGAATCATAGCACAGTGCGTGGCACTGTTGCTTCACAGCTCCAGGGTCCCAGATTCGATTCTCGGCTTGGGTCACTGTCTGTATGGAGTCTGCATGTTCTCCCTGTGTCTGTGTGGGTTTCCTCTGGTTTCCTCCCACAAGTCCTGAAAGGCGTGCTGTTAGGTAATTTGGACATTCTGAATTCTCCCTCTGTGTACCTGAACAGGTGCTGGAATGTGGCGACTAGGGGCTTTTCACAGTAACTTCATTGCAGTGTTAATGGAAGCCTACTTGTGACAATCAAGATAATTATTATAAAATTTGCGGATGACACCAAATTTGGGGAGGTAGTTAAAACGTAAGAGGACTGTGTCAAAATGTAGGATTACATTAATAAAGTCGAAACATGGGTGTGTAATTTGAATAAATTGAGGGAAGGTAACACATTTGGGTGGGAAGAATAAGGAGGCCTTGGAAAATAAGTGTCTAAATGAAGTGAAGAACAGAGCGATATGAGGGTATAGCTACACAAATCACTAAAAGTGGAAATGCAGCTCTATAAGGCCACACTAAAAAATAAAAAGCACCAGGGTTCATTTCTGGAGGGACAGAATTGAAAATTTAAACTTGGGCAGAACCCTGGTTAGATCACGCTACATGTACTGTGTACACAGTTCTGGTCCCCATATTGTAAACCAGGGGTGGGCAAACTTTTCTGTGCAAGGGCCACATTCAGAAATTCACAATTTTAAAGGGCCGCATAGTATATTAAGTAAAATAATTAATATTTAAAATAGCCAAAATAAAAGGTTTTTAAAGAAAAAAAAAGCAATTAATTTTTATTAATTAATATTTTAAAGTAGAAACTTTACATGAAACACATTTATTTGAAAAACAAAGTAACTCAGTTTAAAGAAAAAAAAGCAATTAATTTTTATTAATTAATATTTTAAAGTAGAAACTTCACATGAAACACATGTTGTGCCGAGCAATGATCACCCTACTCAAGTCAACGTATCCATCCTATACCAGTAACCCAACAGCCCCCCCCCCCATTAACCTTAATTTAAAAAAAAATGTTTACATTTTTTTTAAAATTTAAAAACATTTTTTTTTATGACTTGATCTTGGTGGGCCGCATAAAGACCTTTGGCGGGCCGCATGCGGCCCGCGGGCCGTAGTTTGCCCACCCCTGTTGTAAACAAACACTTAGCAGCAGTCCAGATGTCATCTCCACACCCCCTATCAAAAAGCAAAGTTGGAGTGGAGCCGACTCACTTGGTGCCAGCCCACCTCACAGCCATAATGTGTTGCGGGTGAACTAAACAGACAGCCAGTGAGACGTCTGCCCTCAATGAGGAGCAAGTCTTGCCCTCATGAGCTGCCGGCCAACTGGATTGGCTTGAATCTCCAGTACTGCTGCCAGCGCTGACAGTGCATTTGTGGGCGCTGCCGGGACTGCAGGCAGGCTGAAGAAGGCAGCCCGCCTGGAGCAAGTTAAGTCTGGGGTATTGAGCAGGAAGGGTTTGAGCAGTTTGGGTTTTATTTTACCGAGCAGGTGCAGTAGGAAGAAGGGGTACTGTCTTAGAGGGGATGGCCTCCCAATGTGCAAAGGGTCCCTTCCCACCCTTCCAGAAAGTTTTTAATAATTAGATCCTCCCACCCGAACCTTGTTATGGCCTGGGCAGTGCATAACTGGGATTCAATTAGCTTGTTAAAAAGCTCAATTGACCCGTGATTATTTATTTAAATATAGTGGGCAGGCTGCCGCTTTTGGTGCCTACCCCACTCCCTCTCTCCTATTATGGAACATAGAACATACAGTGCAGAAGGAGGCCATTCGGCCCATCGAGTCTGCACCGACCCACTTAAGCCCTCATTCCACCCTATCCCCGTAACCCAATAACCCCTCCTAACATTTTTGGTCACTAAGGGCAATTTATCATGGCCAATCCACCTACCCTGCACGTCTTTGGGCTGTGGGAGGAGGTGGAGAAGGTGCAAAAATGAGGATGATTCCAAAATCAAGACGTTATATCCACCAAAAAAGATTGCAAAGGCTGGAGCTCTTTTCTCTAGAATTAAGAAGACCGAGGGGTGTTCTGTCAGAGGTAATCATGAACATGATGGGGTCGACACAGAGAAAATGTTTCCAGTTGTAAATGCGACCAGATCTATAAGATAAGCATTAATAAATCCAGTAGGGAATTCAGGAGAAACTTATTTACCCATAGAATGGTTAGAATGCTACCACAGCAAGTTATTGAAGTGACTAGGATAGATGTATTTAAGGAGAAGCTAAATAAGCATGAGTAGAAAGATTTCCTGATCAGGTGAAGAAGAATGAGGGTGGGCCAAGGCTTATCTGAAGCATAAACATCTGGTTGAATGGCCAGTTTCTGTGTTGTAATAACTGTAAATTCAGCCGAAAAGGTCCCACCACACCTCCTGCCATCAAGTTGATTATAGCAGACCAAACGGTCAGGGAAAAGGTACTCAAATCTTCTGTAATAGGCCCAGAACCAGGAGCATTACGTGATCACAAGTGTACAAGGAGCCCTTTTCAATTCACCCAGGCTCCTGTAACCCAATAAGAATAACCAACAAAATTAGTTGAATGATCCATGCAATAGTGACTAGTATTTGCCATAACGCACAAAACAATAACAAAATGCTTTCATCAGCGAATAATTCTGCGAGTATAATTAGAATAACATAAAACTTATTTACAACAGAGTATATTGCAACTTACTTCTGATAATGCTGCCCTTGTATAATACAGAATAGAGTGTATATTACCCCATTTATTCCTGATTTGATTGTTCCTGTACAGTGCATAGTAAGGACTATATTAACCCTTTACTTTTGATAATGCTGCTCAGATATTTTACAATTGATTATGAAAGCATACTTTCCCATTGCAAATCTCACATGTTGTTAAGAGTGTTAATTGTAAGAGAAGCAAGGTGGCGCAGTGGTTAGCACTGCTGCCTCACGGCACTGAGGACCCGGGTTTAATCCCGGCCCTGGGTCAGTCGCGTGGAGTTTGCACATTCTCCCCGTGTCTGCGTGAGTCTCACCGCACAACCCAAAGATGTGCAGGGTAGGATGATTGGCCACGCTAAATTGCCTCTTAATTGAAAAAAAATAGAGAACTCAACATTTTTTTAAAAAGTGTTAATTATTAAAAGATTCCTACCTTGCAGAGCAAGACCTGCATCCTGAATGGTGAAAACAAACAGAGAAAATGGTGCGAGCGGAGACTTTGCAATGATTATCTGCAACAAAACAGTGTAGAAGAGGTGCTGAGTTGGAGGTGAAGAGACTTCAGAAATACAAATCTACAGAAAATATTTTACAATAGCTGCCTCTCGTACTATTTCTGCCTGTTTAAAGCAGTATCACAATTTACCAATCCGTACTGTTCTGTAGCCCAGAGTAAATACAATATTGAAGACTCATCTATTTTCTGAGGAGAGTGTGGAAGTATGTTACTTAGTTTATGTGCTCTTCACTGTGAGGTTGTCCACACTGCAGACCTTCCATGTATTTGGCACAAACTGTTAAAGCACTCTCTGCAGAGTACTTCAAAATTAGGGCTTGCACAGCTCAAGGAAAATGTACAGCACAGGTTAGAATGAAACTGTCTCTACATTGCCCCATTATACATATCCCAGGGCAAATATTCTTTTAAATAAATTTAGAGTACCCAATTATTTTTTTTTCCAATTAAGGGGCAATTTATGTGGCCAATCCACCTAACATGCACATCTTTGGATTGTGGGGGTGAAACCCACACAGATACGGGGAGAATGTGAAAACTCCACACGACAGTGACCCAGGGCCGGGATTCGAACCCGGGTCCTCAGCGCCGCAGTCCCCGTGCTAATCACTGTGCCACGTGCCGTCCCATCCTAGGGCAAGTATAGCATTTGGGTAGAGACTAAGTCAGGGCAGTACGGTGACGCAGTGGTTAGCACTGCTGTCTCACGGTGCCGAGGACCAGGTTCAATCCCGGCCCTGGGTCACTGTCCATACGGATTTTGCACATTCTCCGCGTGTCTGCGTGGGTTTCACCCCACAACCCAAAAAGATGTGCAGGGTAAGTGGATTGGCCACGCTAAATTGCCCCTTAATTGGAACAAAGAAAGAATTTTAAAAAGGGTTAGAGGCTAAATAAAACTGTCTCCCCTGTCTTGTTTTTATGTTTCAGGATAACCAACATCATTGATGTAAAATATCTTTATTAATAGCACTTTTTCCTAACGTGAACATACAATTGCAAGGCATCTGCAGCCTTGTTACAACCTTTTCTATCTGATCTTCAAACCGCAGATCGGGTGACCTCATGTAATACAGAGTTTATCATATTCTCTCTCTTCCTGGAGTCCACAGCCACTATGACTATCATAACTTTTCCCCCTTTTTGTAATAAAACATTTCAGACTAGTTGCTGTTGGAACAAAATAAACTCGAGTACAACCTGCTCAAGCACACAAAATCTCTGACCTATTCTTTCACATTTGGTTTTGATCAGCCTGTTTTGCATTTACTGATCTTTCTTTTTCCCCCACAATCATTCGACTGGATGTTCTGAATGGTGACAGAGATGATTTTGAAGGACAATAGGCTTTCCCTTGCTGTGTGTCACTTTCACTCCTTAAATAGTTTTCTGGGCCCTCAGGCTTTGTTTGGTTATCTATTGCTTCACTGGTGGATTCTGGTTCTTACTCTTCAGCTACACTTTCTGGTTCAGAGCAAGGAGATAGGAATTGCCTTCATCCAGGTTCACCTGACAGAAGCCTGAACTCGCATTCAAGACTGAATAGTATTTAACATCAACTAGCTTATATGTTATTCCCTTCCACTGTGGACAACTGATAATACTTTGTACTGCCTGGTTTAGGTCCCTGGAATCCAGCCACACGTGAATGGTTCCCATCTGATTTTTCTACAATTACACTTGGACTAATCTACTTTGTTGGTTCTTCAATTATCCTGATGGCATGAAGTTTCTCCATTCTGTCCAACTCAGCATTGTTGGTACTTTCTGGGTGGGTGTATTTTGGGTGTCAGTTTTGTCAATCTTGATGGTGTGTTCTCCCTTTAGACAACCAATCCCCTTGAACACATTTTTGTATTCACTCAGGGATATGATTACTCTCTTTAACCTGATTAGCATCAGGTTTTCACAAGCTTTGATTCCAGAAATGGGTGTTGCATCATTTTTCACCACTATAATGGAAGCATTTAAGACTGTTTTTTTTGTAGTTCACTTTAAGTGTGCATTAGCTTTCTACAGTAATCTTTTCACCTGTGTACGTAGACATCTTCACTTTTGTTCTGGTTCGTTGTTTTCTTTTACGGGTTTATGGGAATGACATTTTCTTGTGTGCAAGTGTGAAGCTTGAAATTCACCATCATACTGATCATTTTTAAACCAACCTTCCATTCAGGTTCTTTAGAATTTGCTATTACTGCACCAATGAAAAGTTTAGTTAGATTGTTTGCGTCGTCATCTGCAATCATGTGCACTTTCTTTGAGGTACACATTTTAGCGAAGTGATTTAGTTGATCACAGTTCCTGTAGGCTGGACAACTACCTGGGAGGTGCTCTATTCAAATGTTTTAATTGCAGTTTTGTTCTTTTTACCTCAGGCTGTCTATTTGTTTCCCCCCAGTGTTGTTTCTGTTTAACTGCTTGACCATGTGGAGCTCATCACCTTCCATCATCTGTTTAATCGGGCATTTTGTTGTCTCTGCCGCTCTACAGATGTTTACTGCTTTCTCTAACACAAAGTGAGATCCGCTTCTCTCAAAAGACATTCTCTCAGAAAAACATTTGCAATACCGCAAATTATTCTATCTGGAATGAGTGATTCTTCAAGTTCTCCAAATCCACACAATTTAGTTCATTTTCTCAGCTCAGTTACGTACTGACTAATGTTGTTACTGTCTTACGTGTTCATAAGAATTTGTACCTTTCATTCATGATCTCCGTGGAGCCGGCTCTAAGTTCCTGCCCCTCCAGAGTGACAGCGTAAACCAGGTGGCAGTAAGCTTCAAATTTTTGATTATTTCTTTTATCATTTTCAAATATGAATGTGTTATAAACTTCGAGGGCTTATTCCCCTTCAACGTGAAGAAAGATGGAAGAGGGTACTTGCAGGTCTTTCTTATCACTGCCCGTCACTGTGAATTGACCTCTGTTGGTGGTTTAGAACTGTTATTTAGCATTTAGTTTAATTCCAATACCATGGCCGGAATCTCACAAGAATTTGGCAGTGTCAGGGTCAGACTGAAAACTGGCTTGTAACTCTCCAGTTGCACAGTCCAGTTTTCTCTCCAGATCGTGAGCCCCTTTAAAGAAAAAAATTGCGGACATGGTTTACGCTGTCATTCTGGAGGGGCAGGAACTTAGAGCCGGCTCCACAGAGATCGAGGCACCATCTTTAAAGGGCACCTTGATCAGAACTGATGCTGAACGGCCTCCAGTCCCCACGCCTGGGCCATCAGGGGCTCCATACCCACTCCTGGGCAAACATCAGGGGCTCTCCAGCCCACCCCGCCCCACCACCACAATAGAATCGCTGAAGTTAACCACCCCTCTGAGCCCGACCCAGTACCTCCAAGCTGCCACTTCAGAACCCACTTCTCCCCTCACCCCTGAGTCCCATCACATATTAATGGAAACCACCCACCCATGGAGCTCCCAACCCTGGCAGTCCTGATCTGTGCCTGGGGCAGTGCTGGAGCATGTCCCCTCTCCCGGGGGGGGGGGGGGGGGGGGGGGGGGGGGGGGGGGGGGGGGGGGGGGATATATGCTATCCGACCGCATTGTATCTAATACTGGAATCCACAACCACAATCAATTACTGTCATGACATCCGCAAAGCCAGTACAATTCCTGAACCCAACCCCAAAAGACCGCCTCACAATTCAATCTGATTAATTTTTATTCCTCGCATCAGCCATAGAATGCTTATAGTGCAGGAGGGGGCCATTCGGCCCAATATGTCCGCACCGACCCTCTGAAAGAGCACCTTACCTAGGCCCACTCCCCCACCGCAACCCCATCTAACCAACTCATCTTTAGACACTAAGGGGCAATTTAGCATGGCTAATCCATCTAACCTGCACATCTTTTTGGATTGTGGGAGGAGACCCACACAGGCACGGGGAGAAAGTGCAAACCTCACAGACACCAAGCCGGGAATCAAACCTGGGTCCCTGGCTTGTGAGGCAGCAGTACTAACCACTGTGCCACCGTGCCGTCTGCATGGTTCTGGTCTTAGTAAATTTCCTAATTTGCACACTGTGTTTTCCAGAATAAGTTACAGCTTTGATTCCAGGTTCATGTTTAGGGCACAAATGTGGCAAAACAGGTGTTATTGCCTGTTAGAACTACTTTTCATTTATAATATTTCTGCCTTCCTGGATTCTGCATGTAAGGGTTAACTGCTAAGGTTGCACACAACATTCTCTTCTTAGCTGTAAGCCAGCAGCACAAAGTGCCCTGAAGTATTAGTTATACTTAGGCTAATTATAGTCATACCAGTTGTATAGTATTTATGTACAGTGTCAAACAGCTCATTCTGTTTGGAGAAGGTAATGCCTGGGAATACCAGAATGTCTACAGTGTGATTCTACTCCATTCAGCCAGTGGGAATAGGAGCTTAGCTGTGCAGATGTAGGAGGGTGTCTTTCTCTCGTACCTAATGAGAAAAATCCTATTTCGGGATAATAACTATGCTCCCCAGCTCTTTGGAACAAGTCCACTTCTTCAAGATACTGGGAGTCAGGGCAGTCTCTTTCTCTCTTTGAGTCACTGAGTGTCTGTTAATTTTGCACAGCACAAGAAAAGAGTATCAGCATCTTTAAAGTCAAAAGGTTAGGATAAAGAGGATTATTTTCGAGGTCTTCAACCTTTAGAGAGATGTTTAGAGAGATAAGTTGCTGTTTTACCATTAACCAGAACAGAGGAAAACATATTGTTCTGTACAATTATACACTGTTGTTCACAGATATTTCTTAAATAAACCTCTTATTAGTTTGAAGTCTGTTTCTCATCGTGATCCAGTGTTTATTCAGCCTGCCTTCTGTCACGAGATAATTCAGGTAGTGCGTGCAACCCTTAATAGATAGTCTAATAATAATTTATTCTGAAATTTTCAATTTACCCCCAGCCTCCCAGTTTTTTTTTACCACCCTTTGTGAGAACAAGTACTTTCTGATATCACTCCTGAATGCCCACTACTCCGCTCAACATATATTTTTTGTTTATTCTATCAAATCCTTTAATCATCTCAAGAACCTCAATTAAATCAATCCTTTAATGTTCTATTCTTGAGGGACACAAATCTAGATATTACCCCAAATGGTCATTAATTCATGTGTAAACCTCAATCAACAGCTAACTTCAGCATAGCATTTGGAGCGGAATACAGCCAACCCCTACCAAACAATGTGCGTGAACAGATTAATAAACTAGGAGTGGCATCGAAGAGCCTAATCCTGTGTACACTCAACACTCAGCTCCAAAAATCCACCCAATAGTGATCGAGAGTGAACACTTTGACTGATTGTGCATAAGTAGGAACTGCACACTGTGCTCTTCCAAATTCTTTCAGATGCCTGCACGCATCTATCTGGGAGATAGATGTCAGTCCAAAATGACCTCAAGTGACATTTTTTTATCAGGCATTTATTGCAATTTTAGACTAAATGTAATAGTAGTACCAAGGGAGTGCTGCACTGTTGAAAGTGCATTCTTTTGAATGAGATGTTAAGTCGAGGGCATGTCTGCTGACTCAGATCTCATTCTCTTCAGTGTTTGACATCGAAAATGCAAACTTGCCCTGCCACAGTTCTGCTGACAGGTTGTGCATTCCTTTCAATTTTTTCTCTTACTTTTAGGGGTGCTGACTGATCAGCACAAGTTTGGGTGACACACTTGCTTTGTCAACTGAGCCATAGGGAGTTTGTCAACTCAGCCATAGGGACGGGAGGGGAGGACCAGCTTTTTAATAATGGACTGCGATTCCTAATTGTAATCTCAGTGCAGAGTAAATGTGGCTAAGATATCTTTGCTGCACTCGAGGCGTTGACAAACCTATCTTATTTTGTTCTTTTGCCCTCTCACTCTCTTGCTCTTTAAGTGGTTGACTGTCAAATGCAGCCCATCTGTCAGTGAGATGCAATTCCAGACCTTTTTATTGTTCTTTGGCGGTGGTAGTGGGTGGTGGTGGTGGTGGGGGGGGGGGGGGGGGGGGGGGGGGGGCGGCAGGTCATGGCATCATCCAGTTCCCACATATACAACAGAGGAAGGATTAGCTGCTTGACCTGCCATGCATAAAATACACACATCTCTGCAGGTACAAAGCCATTTATACTTTAAATGGAAAAACAAAAAGCCTTGGAAAGTCTGTTTCCGTGGGGATTTTATAGCTCCCATTGCATTAATAAGGTCAAGTCAGATTGCTGCAGCCCACAAGGTACAGCTTCCTTCTCTTTAATGGGTAAGCACAGCTACACAGTGATGAGATATACGGATTCTTACTGTCTGTTCTCCATTGTTCCAGTGAGCTTTTCCTTTCATCACCAAGGTGTTGGCTCCTATAGATTCTACTCTGCATAACTCGCTGATATCAAAGTAGCAATTTGGCACGTCTGAGTCCAGGTATTGATCAGCGCACTATTCAACAACAGAGGGTATTAAAGACCCATCCTCAATGCACAATTCTATGTATGTGCGTATATGTCACTTAAAGGGATGACGGTGGATAAGCAATGGCAAACATTCAAAGAGTGCATGGGTGAACTGCAATAATTGTTCATTCCTGTCTGGTGCAAAAATAGAACGGGAAAGATGGCCAAACCATTACAAGGGGAATTAAAGGTAATATTAGATCCAAGGAAAAGGCATACAAATTGACCAGAAAAAATTGCAAACCTAAGATTTTGGAACAATTTAGAAATGCTTGCGGGGGAACATAAAAACTGACCGTAAAAGCTTCAATACACATATGAAGACAAAACGATTGATGAAGACAAATGTAGGTCCCTTACAGTCAGAAAAAAGGAGAATTTATTATGGGGAACAAAGAAATGACTCATCAAATAAGTACATACTTTGGTTCTGTCTTCACAAAGGAGGACACAATTAATGTATCAGATATGTTGGGGAACACAGGGTTTAGCGAGAGGGCAGAACTGAAGGAAATTAGTATTAGTAGGGAAATAGTATTGGGGAAATCAGTGGGATTGAAGGCTGATAAATCCCCAGAGCCTGATAATCTATATTTCAAATTACTTAAGGTAGTGGCGCTAGAAATAGTGGATTCATTGGTGGTCAACTTCCAAGGTTCTATAGACTCTGGAACAGATCCTACAGATTGAGAGTAACTAATGTAATCCCACTATTTAAAAAGGAAGGTAGTGAGAAAACAGGGAATTAGAGATGAGTCAGCCTGACATCAGTAGTAGGGAAAACGCAAGAGTTATTCATAAGAGATTTAATAGCAGAGCACTTGGAAACAGTGGCAGGATCAGACAAAGTCAACATAGATTCATAAAAGGGAAAGCATGCTTCACAAATCTACTGGAATTCTTTGAGGATGTAACGAGTTGAGTTTACAAGGGTGGGCCAGGGATATGGCTTATTTGAACTTTCAGAAGGCTTTTCGACAAGTCCTGGGACTTCCTATCTTTGGATGTAACTTCACCACACAAACTGCAGTGATTCAACGCACTGCCCACCACCACCTTCTCAGGGCAGCCACAATTGGGTAATAAATACTGGTCATGCCAAAGACAAGGACAAGAAGATTCATTGACAGAAATGAATAATCTTTTTCAGTTCTCTGTCCGAAGGCTGTTCCGATCCAGTTAGGGCAAGCAATGGGGATCAAATCCTGTGCTGTTGGCACCAGTCTAATCCACACCAGCCAATTGGTGCCCCAAAGAAAGCGTGTTCCTGCAGCAACACGCACTTTTAGGTGTATGTTGCGGTCCGCAGCTATGAATAGTGATGGTAGATGATCCAATTTTCTCTCCCATCATATGACTCTTACTGCCTGCCACAGATATATGTTAAAAGGATTACAAGTTGATGCTCCGTTTGTTTGGCTATGCTATGAAAATATGTTGGCCATCAAGTCCTGGAGTGGTACTTGAACCCGGAGATTGAGGCAGCGACGGTACCCACTGCACCACAAGACCTCCTTGCAAATGTATCTAGGGATTGATGATGTACTGAAGCCCCTTCGGTGGAGCTGTCATTATTACGTATTGAGTTTTCCATTGTGTATTATTCCTTCATTTAAAGCACCAGAACATTCCTGTGTTATTCACGCCATCTAGGGTGTCCCACCGGTGCCCATGCTTCCCCCATTTGTGATTAATGTTTGTTTTCATTTAGTGAATTCCCACAGAGAAGCAAGAAACGGAATGAGAATCTTTTCTTCACGTACAGAGCAGAGTGACCTCTGCTCCAAGGTTGAATCATCTGGGCTTAGTTGGGGTGCCATAATTGACTTCTTCGCTGGACACCACCCAGTGACCTGGATGGAATATGTGTGGGTGCTGGACGAGGAAAGGGTCAGGCCCAATTGTGGTCTGTATCCACAGGTCGGATAGCCTGTCAGCATTCAGTGTCAGAAAATGAAGATTGATGGTATTATTGTGCTCCGAGGGTGGGGGTTCCACATGCTTAAAGACTGGCTCGTGTCTGTTAAGCATTGGATTGTTAGGGCAGCACGGTGGCCTAGTGGTTAGCACAGCTGTCTCTCGGGGCTGAGGTCCCAGGTTCGAATCCCGGCTCTGGATCACTGTCCGTGTGGAGTTTGCACATTCTCCCCGTGTCTGCGTGGGTTTCGCCCCCACAACCCAAAAAAATGTGCAGGCTAGGTGGATTGGCCACGCTAAATTGCCCCTTAATTGGAAAAAATAATTGGGTAATCTAAATTTTAAAAAAAGCATTGGATTGTTGGATTAATTGGAGATGAAGGGGGAAGGGGGGAACTTTCCTGCTCTTCTGTAAACAATGACATGGAATCTATTATGAATGCCTTGTTAATTGTATTCCAATTGGGTGTTTAATTGTGATGTGGAGATGCCGGCGCTGGACTGAGGTGGGCACAGTAAGAAGTCTTACAACACCAGGTTAAAGTCCAACAGGTTTGTTTCAAATCACTAGCTTTCGGAGATTAACATTCACCTGAGGACGAAGCTGTGCTCCGAAAGCTAGTGATTCGAAACAAACCTGTTGGACTTTACCTGGTGTTGTAAGACTTCTTACTGTGTTTAATTGTATTCAGGTGATAGGCATTAACAGGGGGTTCATGTGCGTTTTTTGGGAATATGGATATTGCTGGCCAGACAAAAATGTATTATTAATTCCCAATTGTTCTTGAGAACATGATGGTGAGCTGACCTCTTCAGCTACTGCAAGCATGGGGGGTGGGGGAGAAGAGAAGAGAGAGAGAGAGAGCGAGAGAACACTTGGCAAGTTGCTGCTATGTATCTTGCAGATGGTGCACATTGTTGCCACTATAGGCTGGTGGTAGAGGCCGTGAATGTTTAAGGTGGTGGATAGGGTGTCCATCAAGTGGGCTGCATTGTCCTGGTGTTGAGCTTTTGATTGTTGTTGGAGCTGCACTCACCCAGGCAAGTGGAGGGTATTCCATAATATTCCTGACTTGTTTTGCGGATGATGGATGGGTTTTGGGGAGTCATGAGGTGAGTTGCTTGCCGCAGGACTCCTAGTCACGGATCTGCTCCTGTAGCCACAATATTAAAATGGTCACAGCGTTTAGATGTACGCGTAGCCACTGAGCCGGTTGAACTGTGGTGGTTGGGTTTGGAGGTGCATGAATGTAATGTATGTCTCAGTACACTTAACAATTTTTTATGTACAAAGACTAACCCCAATTCTACCTGGCTTTCTGAGCTGCATCTCATCTGAAAGAAATTGAAAGAGAAAAAAATTGGAAGAAATGCACAGCGTGTCAGCAGAATTGTGGCATGGCAAGTTTGAAGTTTCGATGCCAAGCACTGCAGAGAATGAGATCCGAGACAGCAGACATGCCCTCGACTTAACATCTCATTCAAAAGACTGCATATTCAACAGTGCAGCATTCCCTCGGTACCATTATTACATTAATCTTTATTACGTAAAAAATACCAAATAAAAATATTGGTTGAGGTCATTTTGGACTGACATCTATCTCCCAGATAGCAATGCATGCAGGCATCTGAAAGAATTTGGACGAGCACAGTGTGCAGTTCCCACTAGTGCATAAATATTAGAGTCAGAGTTTGGTATAAATGACAAAGTGCAGAGCTACATACACAGGCACAGTTCTGCTTGGAGATTTTATGCTTGGATTGGGTTCTGTATGTTGTTGGAGTGAACTTGCTGTGGGACACAAGAATGTTACATGGAGATGAAGAATGCCTTTATCAGAACTTACATTTCTGGTATGCTGTAATGTTATCTGAAGTAACTGGCCAGTCATGCAGATAATAAGCGAGACTATGGTTTTGTTAGGAATCCCTCTGTTACTGAGTGAAAGACGTACATTTATATAGCATCTTTGATGACATCAAGACGCTCCAATGCACTTTACAATGAATGAAGTGCTTTTACGTGTAGTCACTGTTGTAATGTAGGACACACAGCAACAAATGTTTGCACAGCAAGCCCCCCCCCCCCTCCCACACACACACAGCAATGTGATAATGACGACTTACATGAACAATCTGGTTTCCGCAACACGTTGTAAACTTCAATTCTCTGAGTTCTGCCCTGCTTTGCAGCTGGAAACATTGGTTCTATAAACACCTTTATAATCACAAAAACCTGTTAGGTCTCCACCTCAGATTTCTCTTTTATGGCCTGTTCAATCTTTCCCAATAGGTATGATCACTCAATTCTGCTAATACCCTAACTTTTTATGCAACTTCTCCAGTGCCTCTAAATTCTCTTTATAGTATAGCAAACATAATTGTGCACAGTCCTTCTCGAAGGCGATTAGGGTTGGACAGTGCATTCTGGTAGCATTAGTAATACCCATCCAGACAAGTGGAGAATATTCCATCACACCCTGACTTGTACCTTGAAGGTGGTGGATAGGCTTTGCAGAGTCAGAATGTGAAGTTCTGGCCTTCGTTTATAGCCACAGTATTTATATGCTGTAATAGCACCAGTAATCACTGAGGATGCTTCTTATGTAACAAAGCGGTTTATTGGAAACAATAATTAGGCTTAACTATATACAGGCACAGAGGTATGTCAGACAGGTCCTTTACTCCTTGACTTGAGTCCCCTCTGCTCGTATCAGTGGAGGATTCAGCGATGGCACTTATGTGGCGCAAATATAACTCGAGAGGCTCAGTAAATGGGACCTATAATTCCTGGAGTTCAGAAGGATGAGAGATGATCTCATTGAAACCTGCAAGATTCTGAAGGAACTTGACGGTAGACAAGATGTGGCTGGTGAATCTAGGAAATGGAGGCATAGTCTCCAGATAAGGGGGCAATCATTTAGGACTGAGATGTGGAGAAACATCACTCAAAGGGTTGTAAATGTTTGGAATTCTCTACACCAGAGATTTTTTTAAGCAAATATTTTATTGAGGCATTTATAATTTTAACAATTTTACACATCAAATTTTCAACAAAAAGAAAAAACAATATAACCAACAAACCCCCCTGTACAGTCCTCCTGACTAACATCTGGGGCTTGTGCCCAAATTGTGACAGCTGGCTCACAGACTAGTCAAACAACAGCCTGACATAGTCATACTCATTGAATCAAACCGTACGTTAACGTCCCAGACACCATCTTTACCATTCCTGGGTATGTCCTGTCTCACAGGCAGGGCAGATCCAGCAGAGGTGGCGACACAGTGGTATACAGTCAGGAGAGAGTTGCCCTGTGAGTCCTCAACATCGACTCTGGATCCCATGAAGTCTAATGGTTTCAGGTTAACATGGGCAAGGAAACTTCCTGCTGATTACCATGATGAGTGATGTTTCAGTCCTCCATGTTGAACCACTTGGAGGAAGCACTGAGGATGGTCAGGGCACAGAATGTACTCTGGGTGGCGGCTTCAATGTCCATCACCAAGAGTGGCTCGGTAGCACCACGAGTAGCCAAGCTGGCCGAATCCTAAAGGGCACAGCTGCTAGACTTTGTTTGCGACAGATGGTGAGGGAACCAACAAGAGAGAAAAACATACTAGACCACACCCTCATCAACCTGCCTGCAGTAGATGACACAGGAGTGACAACCACACCGTCCTTGTGGAGACAAAATCCTGTCTTCACATTGAGGAAACCCTCCATCATGTTGTGTGGCAATACCACCGTGCTAAATGGGATAGATTCAGAACAGATCCAGAAAGTCAAGCCTGGGCACCCATGAGACGCTGTGGGCCATCAGCAGCAGCAGAATTGTACACAGTCACAGGGCGGGATTCGGGCGTCGTGAATCCCGCCCCCGCCAGCTGCCGAATTCTCCGGCACCGGGGATCTGGCGGGGGCGGGTATCACGCTGCGCCGGTCGTTGCCATTGGCAGTGCCCCCCCCCCGGCGATTCTCTGGCCCGCATTGGGCCGAGTGGCCATCCATTTTCGGCCGGTCCTCGGGGAGGACCCCGGTCTGGCCCCGGGAGGTGCCCCCACGGTGGCCCGCGATCGGGACCCACCGATCCGTGGGCGGGCCTGTGCCATGGGGGTACTCTATTCTTCCGTGTCGGCCGCTGTGGTCCTCCGCAATGGCCGACGCGGAGATGATCTCCCCCCCCCCCCCCGGCGCATGGGCTGGGGATGACGCCAGCACATGCTGGCGCTCCCGCGCATTCGCCAACTTGCGTCAGCCGGCGGAGGTCCTTCAGCGCCGGTTGGCGTGGCGCCAAGCCCCTTCCCCGCCGGCCAGTGCGGCGCAAACCACTCCAGCGCCGGCCTAGCCCTTGAAGGTGCTGAGGATTCCGCACCTTTGGGGCTGCCCGACGCCAGAGTGGTTCTCGCCACTCCTCGGCGCCAGAGTTGCCCGCCCCATCGATTTCTGCAGAATCCTGCCCACAATCTGTAATCACATGGCCTGGCATATCTCCCACTCTACCATTGCCACCAATCCAGAGGATCAACCCTGGTTCAATGAAGAGTGCAGGAAGGCATGTCAGCAGCAGCTCCAGGCACACCTAAGAAAGGCTATGGGTCCTGATAATATTCTGTCAATAATACTGAAGACTTGTGCTCCAGAACTTGCCACACCCCTAGCCAAGCTATTTCAGTACAACTATAACATTGCATCTACCCGGCAATGTGGAAAATTGCCCTGGTGTGTCCTGCACACAAAAAAGCAGGACAAATCCAACCTCGCTAATTATCACCCTATCAGTCTCCTCTCCGTAATCAGCAAAGTGATGGAAGGGGTCATCACCAGTGCTATCAAGGGGCACTTACTGAGCAATAACCTGCTCACGGACACTCAGATTGGGTTCCGTCAGGGTCACTCAGCTCCTGACCTCATACAGCCTTAGATCAAACATGGACAAAAGAGCTGAACTCGAGAGGTGAGGTGAGAGTGACTGCCCTTGACACCAAGGCAGCATTTGACCGAGTATGGCATCAAGGAGCCCTAGCTAAACTGGAGACAATGGAAATCAGGGGGAAAATTTTCCACTGGTTGGAGTCAAACCTAGCACAAAGGAAGATGGTTGTACTTGAGGTCAGTCATCTCAGTTCCAGGACAACACTGCAGGAGTTCTTCAGCGTAGTGTACGAGGCCTAACCATCTTCAGCTGCTTCATCAATGACCTTCCTTCCAACATAAGGGGCTGGATTCTCCAAAAATGGGGCTATGTCCCCACGTTGGCATAAAAACGCTGGTGTTTCACTGCCCAGTTTCTTGAAAAAAATAAAGAGCTATTCACTTTCCTGCAGGGGGCCAGCGGGGACTCGGGGAGCTTCACACAGCTTTGGCTGCGTATATGGGACCCCGCATTTCCGGTTCCAAGTCTGCGCACAGCGGTGGCCTCCAGTAGGCGCACCGAGCGCCTTGGCGAACTCAGACCGCAGACCATCACCAAGAAACAAGGTCCCACCCGATCGGGCCTGCGCCCCTGCAGTGGACTGGCCTGATCGCTGCTCCGGCCGCCCATAAGGCCCCCTCCCCCTGGTGCAGCCGATGCGCGAGAGTCCAGACCGGCCAGATGTGGTTAGAACCACGTCGGGAACTCGGCCGGTTGGGATCGGAGTATTGCTGGGACGGCCTCTGGCAATGGCCCCCCAGCCGCGTGGCGTAATTTACGGACAAGTGATTCTCTGGGGCCTGGAGAATCGCTGGAGCGCTGCCGGTCGTGATCCGGTCGGGAGCGTCGATTCTCCGCCCCTGCGCCAAATGGGGCTGCGGAGAATCCAGCCCAAGGTCAGATGTGGAGATGTTCGCTGATGATTGCACAATGTTCAGCCACATTCACGACTCCTCAGACACTGAAGCAGTCCATGTGCAAATTCCGAAAGATCTGGAGAATATTTTGAACTACCGGTGACAGGGATGTGTTGAGTAGTCGCACGTCAGGTGGCTCTCCTCCTACGAACCTGAAAACAGGCTCTTTTACCAAAAACAGCCAGCTAAAACAGGAAAAAAAAAAGTATTTCCTCACCCTAACTAATAATAATACAAAAGAGGATACCAAACAACAACATCTCCAAAGGCTGTAAGGAGACAAGAAACCGGAGCAACCAGGAGAAACAAGCGGCAGAGAAGGCAGTCACATGAGGCGAAGAAGAGCTAGCCACTTCAGAGCAAGAAGGAACGGAAAGCCGGAAAAACGCACACGGAGGCCCCTCACCAGAGAGCGGATTGAGGATGATCCTCTCCAGGGAACTAAGAAAACCAATATCCAGGCTGTGGTCAGGATGTCGGTGGCAGAGCCTCTGGCAACCATCAGGTGGCCTTGGATAAGGCAGAGAGGCAACTAGAGGCGCAGGGGAACACCATTAGAGAACTAGAAAGAGTCTCAACTCTGGTGGGCACCGATCGCGGGCCTGTCCCCTCCCGAGCACAGTCGCGGTGCTCCCGTCTAAATCGGGCCCCTAGATGCCCCAAACGGGCATCTGGCGCCCGTTTCACGAATGCTGCGACCAGGTGTGGTTGCTGCCGTGGTGAAACGGGCGTGAAGGGCCGGCCGCTCGGCCCATCGGGCTCGGGGGGAGAATCGCTGGGGGCGCCAGGGGGACGTAAAAAATGTCAAGAGGCCCTCCCACGATTCTCCCAGGCCGCGTTGGGAGCGGAGTATTCCGCCCACTGATCTAGCTCCAGACATCCCGGCACCAGTTCCCCAAACTGAAAGCGTAAACAAAGCAAGGCCAACGGCCACCAAGGACATCATCAGGGCATCCACCCCTTTATTGGTCAAGATCAATACCAGTGATCAAGATGCGGCCCAATTAAGCGGGGCCAAGTTCAAGGCCCGCCCAAAAGCACGCGAAGCCCCTTCGGGTATAGGAAGAAAGCCCCGAGAGAGAATCGCTCTCTTGGACACGGCTCTCAAAGCGGAGAGACCCGTCCACCAGCTGCATCAGAAGCAAGTAAGTCCAAGGTCAACGCTCGCTACCAGATGGATGACCTTAGCTGTTCTCCTGTACCCCTTGGAACCCGACAACCTCAGATCCAAACAACGGCCGTTGTTCCTCTGACTGAGTGGGCACCTGAAGTTAAGTATAGGCGTTAGCGTTAGAGATAGTTTAGCTTGTAATATTTTGTGCATGAGTAGATATTACTGTGTGTGTAAATAAATAGTATTGACTTTGAACTAACTAACTGGTGTATTGGCTCTTCGGGTTTGAACCTTGTGGCGTATCGAAAGATATCTGGCGACTCTAGAGCAAACGTAATTAGGATTAAGGATGGCGACCATACTGACTGCCATATTTATAACCAGATAAATATAGCAACATACTTATACAGCACCTTTAATGTAGCAAAACATAATGGCATCAACTTACCGGGTAGTGGAGGCAAAAAAGCTTGGATTAATTTAAAAATAATAGTGTGATGTTGTGGTTTCCTTGCTGCAACATATCTAATTGCAAACATCTTTGAAAAACCTGAGCACTTAAGCAACAGTTGTGTTTCCTGACTCCAGCTTAGGAAGGAAATACTTTGGTTCCTAGAGTGTGGCTGATTATGTTCCTGCACTTTGTGAGAACTTTGGTAGCTGCCCTTAAACTTCCAGTGATTTTTCAGTTCACCAACCTGACCATATCCAGAAGTGAGATACAAGATATGCTATTATCTTGGGAGAGAAGTATAGATATTTGAATGTTTTCCACCTTCAGTTTTGTTCAGTTTTATAACACAGCAACGTATATTTTGCACCTTCGACATAATATAACTTCCCAGGGTACTTCAGAGGGGCAGTATTAAAAAAAAGTAGGCCACTCAATCACATAAGGAGATATTAAGTCAGATGATCAAATCTTAATCACAGAGATAGGTTTTAAAGAATGCTTTAAAGGAAAAAGGGAGATAGAGAAGCAGAGTGGTGTAGGTGGGGAATTCCGGAGTTTAGGGTTGAGGCAAATGAAAGCATTATGTCCACCAATGGTGGAGTGACTAAAATCAAAGATGGTGAAGAAACTAGAATTAGAGGAGCGGAGATATCTCAGGGGATTGTGGCCTCGAGATTGCTGACGTAAGTATGGGCAAGACCATGGAGAGATTTGAAAACAAGCATGAGAATTTTAGAATCAAGACATTGCTTGATCGGGAGTCACTGTAGATTAACGAGCACAGTTTACCATGGGTATCAGGTGAGGGTATGACCGGGGTGAGATATGATGCACCCTGTTGTTGAACAGCTTGCTGATACTCACTATTTGGGTGGATTCTTGCAATACTTGTATGGGTGGTGTGCCTTGATGTTTGTGGGGCTGCGGTGGCACCCCAATGCTTGTGTGGGGGTCCCCTGTGTCTGTGGGTGGGGTTATTTTGTATCGCAGATCAAGGCGTCCTTTAAATATGGCGTCCCGATCTCTGTGTATCAGGCCATGCCGTGCCAGACTAATAGCGAAAATGCTCCCCCAGAGTTTGTTTTGCAGAGTGCACTAACATCTGGAGAGAAAACACGGCTGTGCAGCTAGAGAGCTGCACACCGGTTTTCTCATCTCAGTCAGCACTCTGTGCACTGAGGCAAAGATTCCACCCATTGGAACTTTGGAACCTTGGCACTGCCACCCTGGCACTGCCAAGGTGCCCGGATGGCACTGCCAAGCCAGCAGGAGTAGTGCCTGAGTGCCAGGGTAAGGGTGCCAGAATGTCAGGGTGGCACTCACAAGGGTCAGGGGCTGAGGAAGGCCATGTCCATGAAATGAGGGTGGAGATGGGATTTGAAGGGTGGAGGAGTGCAGGACAGGTAAGTAGGGGTCACTGGGAGGTTGGAGAGGTGATGGGTGGGGTGTCGGAAGGGAGGGGATGCTATAAAGAGGCTTGGGGGGCCTGAAGAGGGGGCACCCCTGGGACACCATAGTGGCGTGTCCTCACATTGGCGGTGTGTGGGGTAATGTCCATGTTGTGGGGGGGGGGTTTACATTGCCCATGGGTGGGGGGGGGACACCCATAAGCTCACTTACATATCGGGGCACCCAATCTCGAGTTCAGCTCCCCAGTGCTAAAACAAATTCTAAGTGTGGGCTAAACCGGTGAGAAACTCCCCAAGGCCCGAAAAAGTGACAAAAGTGTCATTGAATAACGGTGGGGAACTCGCCGGCAGAACCAGTGGGAAACTCACTGTAAAACCCGCCACAGATTAATGTAGAAATTTTTTGGCAGAATTGCGCCCATTGTGTCAATCGTGTCACACTGGTGATCTCTCCAGATCTATCTGTTGTAATTCATTCTCAGGATATGGGATCATGGTAAGACAGGCTTTGACTAACTGATATGGGGCTTCTCCCTGAACCGATGATTGATTCACCCGAGTGGTTTGCTGGACTAGCCCAGACAGCAATTAAGAGGTTGGTGTAGGACTGGAGTCACCTATTGGTCAAACCGAGTAAGGACAGCAGGTTCCTTCCTGTAGGACATCCGTGAGCCAGTTCATATTTTAAAAATAACAATCACTTTTAATGGTAGTGCCTTTCATTTGCAGAATTTTTTAAAAAATGGGTTCAAATTCTCAAACTGTCATGGAGTGAGATTGGAACTCACGTTATCCAGAGTATTTGTCCTGTAACATGAGTACTACATCAGCACGCAGTAGCGAAGCAGTTATGTTACTGGGCCTGTAATCCAGAGGTCAGTCCCATACCAAACGTTTCCTTTAAGATATCAGGAAGTTGGCGGTTTATTTTTAGCAGGATCGGTTTTTATTTCAGATCGGCAGCATTTGTACTTTTTCTTTCCATTATCCTCTGTCGCTGGGGTATTTTTTTGTGCCCTCCCGGAGTTAAGTAATATCTTGGTACAACTCATGCTACAGTTTGTATTCTTTAACAGATTAGAGTGCAATTTTCTCCTTGCCTGGGATCTTTCCCCAAGGGCGCTTTGGTATAAAATTACCTTGATTATAACTCATTTCCCGTGGCATTGCTCTCAGACAAAGAAGTTAAAACAAAACACTTTGCAGTACATTATATTGTCTGCAAATCAGTAAAGCCGCAAGTATGAAATTACATTGATTAAATGCGTTTACCAGCAATGTGGGCTCATTACAAAGCTCTGCTGCACAAATACAGAGATCACAACCAGAGACCGCCTTCTGTAATTGCAGTAAACATCTAAAGAGCACTCCCCAGCCAATTTTTCTTTTCTAAAATCCCCCACCACCCATAAAGCAGTAGCTCTCACACCTCTGAATCAGGTTGTGACGGTCAAGTACCATTCCAGAGACTTGATAATATAACCTAAGGTAACAATCTAGTGTAGTACAGAAGGAGCATGGCACAATCAGATGAGATGTTAAACTAAAGTACAATCGGCTCTCGAAGGTGCAGAGAAAAGATTCCACGACACTACAGAAGAGGGGAATTTTCCTCAATGCCCTGACGAATATCTAACCCTCAATCAACGCCACTGAAACAAGATGATCTGGTCATCATCCCATTACTATGTCTATGTAAGAAGGACTAACGGCAATTGCCCCAGTTCTGCAGCTTGCCAACATGCATCACCCAAGAGGTAGAAAATGAGGTTCAGTACTGGTGCAGTAACATAGGAGGGAGTTTACCATTGTGCAACATGTGCAGTTGTGTGCAATGTGCACTCTTCCTCTTCAAGCCTCTATCGACATACTTTGCTCAGGTTAGTTAAAGACAAATCAACCTTGGCAATGAGAGGTCACCCTGGCTTTCTATACACAATAAAAAATTAGAAATGTTTTTAGGTCAATGAGAGGTGAATTGGTCTATGATCAATTAAACTTATATTCTGCTCTCAATTGCACAACATGTAGCAGCTCGGTAGCACACTGGAAAGAGTACTTCATCTTGTAAAGAGTAATCGTATCTCTCAGAAACCAGCAATTTACCTGAAAGCGTGGTGTGTGCAAAATGTACACCATCGTTTTAGATGACGTGGAGAAAACTACTGCAAGTTTCGGTTTAGCTGTGACAATCTCAAGTTAGGATCATTGCCAAGTATGTGATCAATGCTAGAGTTACAACAGGTGGGATGTCTGGCCCATGTATTTTACACAAACACTGCTGTCATTTTCCAGGATTGCCTCAACTTTAACTATGTGGACCCTCTGTGCAGCAAACACCGTCACCTAGTGTTATAACCCGCAAGTATCTTCCTTGGTGAAAACAATCAACTTCCCCGTCAACCTTACAGAATATGAGCTCCCCCATTAAGGGGGCGGGGGACGTCCAAAAAATGTATAGTATAAAGCCGGCCAGTTAGGCACTGGCAAGGCACATCCAGTTGGGATCTACCGTGTGATGAATATGAAAGTTATTGTAAATAACTAATAATCCCGGGCCATGGACACTGCATCCCACCCCCTCACTCCTCCTCCGCCAGCCACCCCCCGCCTGCAAACTCCCTCCATGACACATACCTGTCGCCCTACGGGGTGCGGGCCCTGAGTTGGCAGTAACACTGGGCCTGATCTACAGGATGGAGGATGATGACAACCCGCTCTGTGATGAGCTCCGGTGCTCCACATCGTTTGACAACGTCTGACTCATGCCCACGGTGGCACTTTCCACTGACCAACTGGGTGATCCCTGCATGCGAGCTGGCCTTCCATCACACGGTCCCACCAAATCCCTGGGGTGGCGGTGGTGGGGACGGTCGGAGGGGTGTAAAGCCCAGCCCACCCACAGGGTCCACCCATTCCCCCTGCAACATCCACCCATTACCCCCTCCCCCACCACCACCCCATCCCACCCCTCAGACTCATCAGACAGAGCACTGAGGGAGGTTGTAATGGTGGAAACAGGTGTTTAATGTGAACAAGTATATACATATTTGTGCCCTCGCCTCTATAACTAACTGTGCTCAGCACCCATGCCAACTTAACTGGTGTCTAACTTCCTGGCCTTACGGGCCCTTAAGCTATTTCTAGGTGGTTTCCCAGGCAATACAGCAGGACTGGAAGCGGCCTGCTGTGATTCCTGGGGGGAGAGAGTGCGAGGTGCTGCAGGGTTCTGGCAACTCCCCTGCGGGAATCACCGGCATGGGTTCCATCTCCTGGTCTCAACCAGGGTCTGCATGCAGCCATTGAGCACAGGAGTGGACCATCTCCATCTGGCATCTACATCACACTGTGACTGTGCCACCACCTGGGTTTCTGTCACATCAGCCAATGGCTGAGCCATCTCGCTATGCATCTGTGCCACATCATCCAGTGCCTGGGCAATGCCGCCGACGTTCCCAGCTATGGCCTGCTGTGACTGGCCATGCTCAGGAGCACCGCTGCAATTCCCAGGTGGCTCTTGGACATGTGAGGCGGCAACCTTTTCCTTAGCCTCAGCCACTGCCTGCAGAAAGGCCCAGGCCTTGGACAAGCTGACCTATAGCCGAAACCGTCGCCCCCAATGCCTCCACCGGGGACGCCACTCGTGCGGTGTTGGCCTGAATGGCACACATTGTCGGCACTACCTACTGCTCCTGCTGCAAGTGGTTGAACTCCTCCAATTGCACTTGCAGGTGCTAGACGCTCGCTGACAATCCCTCATGTAGTCCCTGGCTAGATTGGAGTGTTTGTTCCAGAACCTGGAGACCTGTCTGGACGGCAGCTGATTCCTTGGGTTGGCCTCCCTCTGACCATCCACCCACTTGGTTGCTCCTACCTCCACCTCTGTACCAGGTCAACTGTGTGGTGCGCACCAGCTAATGTCCCATGATCCTCTTCAACTAAGGTGAGTATCTCTGGGATGGTGGAGGGTGTTGGAGGCAGCTGTAGTGGAAAATCACTGTCATTCTACAACCCGAGCTCCGGGGTCTACGGAGTCTTGGGTGGAGAGCTGGTAACCGAGCTGCATTTTAGCGTTGGTGCCCAGATCATGGGGGGGAGGGGGGCCTATCCGCTGTAGCACTGGTGGGGGACAGGGGATGCCAGATGGACCCGCCCCATCCCCAGCAGGTCCTATTAGACACAAGACACACGATTAGACCACAGGCCGGGGGTAGTGGGGGCGGGCCCGTGGGTGGGCTGGAGCGTGGTGGTGTGGGAGTCAGCGTACTGTAGGCTGAGGGGGGTGGGGGGGTTTCGGTGTGAGGGTGACGTTGGGGGGGTTGGCACACGTGTCATGGGGAACCGCAACTAAAAGGGGTCTCACTTCCTCGCCTGCAGCTGAGATCCACATTGGCAACCTCCCTTTCGCCCGGGCCGCCAATCACGTCCAGGGCCTCCTGCTCGGCAATGGTGAGGGGCCGCAGGTCCAGAGGTCCCTCTCCTGTCTTCTCCTGCTCCTGGCGGTTGTGAGCGGCCTTTCCTGGGGTGGCGGGGGGGGGGGGGGGGAGGTTGGAAAAGGAAACGACAGTGTTACACGGTCCAACTCATGCAACCCAGGGGGTGGACAGTTGGTGGCCTCAGTGGCCACGGCATCCGGTGATGCCGGGTGGTATTGGTGCCAACATGTGGGGCAGGGTGAGAGTTCGGCCGCCCTCCAGGTGTAGGGGGGTTTGATACGGGTGTGCGGGACGCGGCTTGGTGCCAGGGGCTTGTGTGCGATCTACCTGAATGGGGACAGAGTCCCATAGCATACGAGATTAGCCGGGTGTTTTCCCTCGCATGAACTCCTTAGTGCAGCCAGAGATTGGATGACACTTTTAAATGGCTTTCTGATCTCTTGAGACCCCAACACGACATCCCCCCCACCGACCATAACACACTTTCAGGAGCTCCCCGGACCCCCCCCCCCCCCCCCCCCCCCCCCCCCCCGCATGCCCCCACACCTGCACAGGGTACACCTCAGCTTGATCACACCGCCACACAAAAATTGCCACCTTAGCAGTACACCTGCCAGTGCCACCTGGGCACCTTGGCAATGCTCGGCTGGCATCCAGGTGATACTGCCAGGGTGCCAGACTGGCAGTGTCGGGGTTCCCAGATGGTGCCAGAAGTGTCAGGGTACCACTCTGCCCAGAGGGCATGCACCTAGGGGCTTCCAATCTCTTGGGAGACCCCCACGAGTGCTGTTCTGTTCGTGGAGACCAGTACTGAACGGCGCTCGCTCGAGGTCTCTAAGGCGAAGGAGTTAGATCCCATACCTTGGTTAGATCTCAGGAACGCATGTTAGAGTGAGGGTTGCTGTCTCAGTGTAATATGCAGGTTTGCCAGAAAGTGATCCCAATTCACATTGCAACTTCTCGCGAGATCGCGCTGGAGTTAGCGAGGTATGGTGAGCCGGGTAGATCCCAGAAGTGCGGTCTCCCGGTCAGGTAGTACCACTTTTCAGGCACAATGCGGCCAGTAGATCCCGCCCAATATTTGTCGATCTTCAAGCTTTAGTACAAACATTCACAAAATAGTGGACCAAACAACAGCTTGAGTAAAAAATGCACCAACAATATGCAGAATGGAGCATATGACATCAATGAAGCCCACCATAGATCTAGCAGAAGCTTCGAGGACATATACAATGGTGGCCCCACAATCAAGCCCTAGACTCATAGCATGGTTACAGCATAGTGGAGCCCATTGGCTGTGCTGGCTCTCTGTCAGAGCAACTCTGTTAGTCCCACTTCCTTCCTTCATAGAATCATTGAATTTACAGTGCAGAAGAAGTCCAATCAGCCCATCGAGCCTGCACCGGCCTTTGGAAAGAGCACCCTAACTAAGTCCACACTTCCATCCTATCCCCGTAACCCAGTAACCCCACCTCACCTTTTTGGACACTAAGGGCAATTTAGCATGGCCAATCCACCTAATCTTTATCAGTTTATAAGCCTTATAAGCTTGCAAATAAGCACTTGTCCGATAATTATCCAATTCTCTTTTGAAAACCATGATTGAATCTTCCTCCACCCAACACAGGCAGTACATTCTAGATCCTAACTGCTCGCTGCCTAAAAAAAAGCTTTTCCTCATGTCACCATTGGTCCTTTTGTCAATCACCTTAAATCAGTTTTAAGTTCTTAACCAATGGGAACTTTCTCATTATCTACTGTTTATATCCCTCATGATTTGAACACCTCCATCAAATCTCCTCTCAACTTTCTCTTCTGCAATGAGAACAACCCCAGCTTCTTTAATCTATCCACACAACTGAAGTCCCTCATCCCGGAACTAGTCTCATGAAACTTTTCTGCACTCTCTCTCAAGGCTTCAAACCCTTACAAAAGAATGGTGCCCAGAAATTGAGGCCGAATCAATGTTTTTGTATTGATCCATCATAACATCCTTGCTTTAGTACTCTAAGCTTCTATTCATGAAGATGGTGTTCCTCTTCAATGACTTCCTCAATCTAAATGAAATGAAATGAATGAAATGAATCTGCCCTGCAACTCCAGCAATTTGTGCACATATAGTCTCAGATCTCCCTGTTCCTGCAGTCTCTTTTGAATTGCGCCGTTTATTTTATATTACCTCCCCTTGTCTTTCCCACCAAAATCAATCGCTTCACACGTCTCTGCATTAAATGCCAGGTATCCACCCATTCCACCAGTCTGTCCTCAACTCTTTCACTATCCTCCTTTCAGTACACAATACTTCCAAGCTCTGCATCATCAACACATTTTTAAATTGTCCCCTGCACATTGTTGTACATCAAGAAAACAGTATTCCTAGTGCTAATCATTGGGGAACATCATTGTATACTTTCCTGGAGTCTAGGAACAACCTTTTCATCACTATTCTCTGCTTCCTGCCACTTAGCTAACTTCCTATCTGTGCAACCACTTTCCCTTTTATTCCATTGGCTTCAACTTGATGGTCTTGCGCTTCCAAAAGACGTTTGATAAAGTGCCGCAACTGTATTGTCCTCATCAACCTTCTCTGCTGCCTCATCAAAAAAAGCAACAAGTTAGCCAAAAGTGATTTGCCTGGCTTCCCTTAATTGATGCACACTTGTCCAAGTGACTTAATTGTGGCTTGGATTATCGTTTCTAAAAGCTGTCCCATCATTGAGTTTAGCTTGACTTGAATGCAGTTTCAGGGCTTACTCTTATTGCCTTTGTTGAACAAGGGTGAAAATCTATAATTCCTCAGTTTTCTGGCACCATCCCTGAATCGAAGGATTCGATGTTCAATGCTTCCCCAATTCCTGCTTTTGCTTACAGTATCCTTGGATGTATCCCATCAGTTTTGGTGACCTTCTAATACCTTTTCATCAATTTTAAGCCCACCCTGTGTTTCAACTATTTGTTCTTTCACTCTGACTTTGGGAGTATTTTCTTCCTTGGTAAAGATTGATGCAAAGTAATCATTTTTTTTTATAAATTTAGATTACCCAATTATTTTTTCCAATTAAGGGGCAATTTAGCGTGGCCAATACACCTACTCTGCACATTTTTGGGTTGTGGTGGCGAAACCCACGCAGACACGGGGATGGGGCCTCACGGTAGCATGGTGGTTAGCATCAATGCTTCACAGCTCCAGGGTCCCAGGTTCGATTCCCGGCTGGGTCACTGTCTGTGCGGAGTCTGCACGTCCTCCCCGTGTGCGCGTGGGTTTCCTCCGGGTGCTCCGGTTTCCTCCCACAGTCCAAAGATGTACGGGTTAGGTGGATTGGCCATGATAAATTGCCCGTAGTGTAAGGTTAATGGGGGGATTGTTGGGTTACGGGTATACCGGTTACGTGGGTTAAGTAGGGTGATCATTGCTCGGCACAACATCGAGGGCCGAAGGGCCTGTTCTGTGCTGTACTGTTCTATGTTCTAATCATAGGCAGCACGGCAGCACAGTTGTTTCACAGCGCCAGGGTCCCAGGTTTGATTCCCAGCTTGGGTCACTGTCTGTGCGTAGTCTGCACGTTCTCCCAGTGTCTGCGTGGGTTTCCTCCGGTTTCCTCCCACAAGTCCATAGGTCGGCTCTTAGGTAATTTGGACATTCTGAATTCTCCCTCCGTGTACCCGAACAGGAGGCGGAATGTGGCGTTTAGGGGCTTTTCACAGTAACTTCATTGTAGTGTTAATGTAAGCCTACTTGTGACAATAAAGATTATATTTAGTATCTCATCCATGCCCCCTGTCTCCATGACGTTCCCATTTTTGATCCCTGATGGACACCCCCCCCCCCCCCACCCTCAGCTTACTACTCCTTTAACTTTTTAATGTCGAAAGAAGATTTGTGGATTCCCTCTTATGTCAGCTGCCAGTCTCTTCTAAAACTCTCTTTGCCCTCATTTCTTTTTGAACTTCCCCTTTGAACTTTATATATTCAGCCTGGTTCTCAATTGTCATACTGGTCATACTTTCTGCTTCGTCTTACCCTCCACTTCTTGTGTCACGCAGACAGCTCTGGCTTTGCCTGTCCTAATTTTCCCCCCTCGTGGGAAAATACTTCGATTGTACCCAAACCACCTCCTCTTGAAAGCCAATTGTTTCATTACAGTTTTGCCTGTCAAACTTTGATTGTAATTACCTGGGACAGGTCTGACCATACCCCACTGATATTGGCCCGCCTCCAAATAAATATTTTTGCTCTAGATTGCACCTTGGCCTTTTCCATCGCAAATCTAAACATCACAGTTCCCTGAAGGGCTGGTATAGCTCAATTGGCTAAACAGCTGGTTTGTGATGCAGGACAAGGCCAGCAGCGCAGGTTCAATTCCCGAACCTGCTTACCCAAACGAGCGCCGAAATGTGGCGACTAGGGGCTTTTCACAGTAACTTCATATTTGTGACAATAAAAGGTTATTATTATTGTTGTCAAATATTCCCTGCCTGATATTTGATTCACTTGATGCAGGGAATTGCCGCAGTGAGCGGGAATTGCCGCAAGCTTCCCGGCGCACGGCCCAGTAAGACCGGCAACGTTATTCAACGTTAATTGGTCCACTTAACAAGGTCACACGGGATTCTCACTGCAAATGCAGACTTGCCAGCCAGTTCATCGGCACTGCGCTTGCCAGGACCCCGCTAACAAGGTCGATCAGCATTTAAACTGCACTTGCTCAGCCAACCCCAGTCAGCTCGCAACAATAGCGCCCAGGAGACCAGCCCCACGATTCGGGGGCGCTGACCTGGGAAGGCTCCCAGACACTGTGGAGGCCAGGAAAGGGGTCCTGTTTCCCCCGAGGGTCACGGAGGGTCAGCCATAGGGTAGCCAGTGCCTGGGATGAGGTGGCGACAGCTGTGAGCACCGGGAGTGTGACCAGGTAGACTGGCCTCCAGTGCCGAAAAAGGGTCAGCGGCCTGCATCGGGCAGCACGAGTGAGGAGACACCAACGTTCCACCCCCCCCCCCCCCCCCCCCCCCCCCCCCACTCGAGACCTGTACATCCCCAAGGGAGCATCCACCCCCCAACTAACCATGTGACCCCCACCCAACCCCCCCTCCACCATCAACCCCCCCTCCACCTCCAACCCCCCCAACCCTCCCTCCACCTCCAATCCCCCCTCCACCTCCAAACCCCCCCCCCCCCCCAAACCCCCCCCCCCCCCCCCCCAACCACCACATGTGTGGCTAACAATGCCCTCTCTGTGTTTCCTGAGGATAAGCTCTCCCATAATCCCCATGAGAGGGCCCAAACTGCCAGGCCTAAGAATCCTCCCCAGCTTCGAGGAGCATGACGTGGTGACTGAGGTGGCTGAGGACAGGGCGGTCACCCACGCTGAGGCTGGCGGACGCCGCAGAGGTGAGGAACCACCGGGCTCCATCCAGGACACCTGTCAAACATGAGTTGTTATTGCCTTACTGACTGGCCCATCCCTCCCACTGACCACATGTAAATTCTCCCACAGGTCCACCAGTCGATGGCGTCGGCCTATCCCGTGTGGCCCCCTCTCCAGCCTCTCAGGGGACCACCTCGGAGGAGAGCTCCGAGGATGCTTCCGTAATAGTCGCAGGACAGCTGTCATCCCCGCCCTCCACCAGCGCAGATAAACACACCTCGGTGGGAAACGTGAGTGGAAGGCTTTGGGTGCATAATCTAGTGAGCAACACACTGCTGCTGATGTACATCAGGTGGAGACAGGAAGCCCCTGGCAAGACAGAAAGTCTCAGTCAGTACACGGGGCAGGGCGGCACAGCTGCGCATGTGCCATCGACAAGGGAGCCAGGGCCCTCCAGTCTCAGAGCCCGCAGAGGACACCCGCCAGTGGCATGGAAGGCCACGGGACAAGGTAAGCAGCTAGCTGCCTCCAACTCTGATGTGTATCCTGGGGAGACACCACAATGTAGTGGTCGAGCTAGGAGGGCAAAGCACATCAATGATCACTGAGGGCACTGGGGGTGGGTAGGTAGTGGGTGAGGGGGGGGGGGTTTGGGAAGTGGGGGGAATGGGGTGAGGGTTGAGTGGACAGGGGGAGCAACACCATTGGGAGAGTAAGGAATTATATTACACATTAAACACCCATGTGTACAACCATTATGACACCTCTGCTACTTTCTTCAGCAATGCGGGCTGACCTTCAAAGCGTTGGCCCATCTCTCCAGGCATCTCCCCCTCTCCGTGGCACCCACCCACCCTCCAGCTGTGGACATGTCCCAGGAGCTGTGTCCCATCCCCTGGATTTTCGGATGCTGGTTGCTGCATGTGTGGTGTTGCCCCCTGCAGTATTCAGAGACAATGTCCAGACATCAAGGGTGATTGGAATGCGAGGCAATGTCCCCAACATGCTGCATGGCCCACCCACCCATGGGAATCCACTTGGGTTGTGTGAAGTGCTCACTGAACCACAATTTCCAATTCCCTATTAGCAATAGCGTCAGCCATACGGCCAGAGGCTTTGGCAGTCGGCGGGGGTTATGAGTGGTTGTTGGGGAAGACAGGCAGGGACAAGAGTTGCTCCTGGAGCGGGAGCAGTTACCATCCAGCCCCCCCCCCCCCCCCCCCCTCCTATGGCGGTCCATCCCTGCGGAGAGTCCCCCATTCCCAGCCGAGGGTCCCCAGACACCATAGTAGCGCAGTGATTATTATAGAATTTGTGTACAGCAAGGTCCCACAAAACAGCAATGTGATAATGACCAGAAAGTATTTATTAATGCTGATGAAGAATAAATATTGGCAAGACACCAGCGACTCTTTCGCTCTTCCTTGGAATATTTTTATGTCTCGATTTTTAATTGAGAGGGCAGAAGGGGCCTCGGTTTAACATAGAACATAACAGTGCAGAAGGAGGCCATTCGGCCCATCGAGTCTGTACCGACCCACTTAAGCGCTCACTTCCACCCTATCCCCGTAACCCAATAACCCCTCTTAACCTTTTTGGACACTAAGAGCAATTTAGCATGGCCAATCCACCTAACCTGCACATCTTTGGACAGTGGGAGGAAACTAGAGCACCCAGAGGAAACCCACGCAGACACGGGGAGAACGTGCAGACTCCACACAGACAGTGACCCAGCGGGGAATCTCATTCGAAAGATGGCACTTACGGCAGTGAAGTACTCGCTCAGTAATGCCCTTGAGTGTCATCTTCGATTGTGCCCTAAAATCTCTGGAGTGGAGCTTGAACAACCCATGATCTTTTGATTCAGAGGCAAGGCTATCGTCAATGTAGTTTTGACACTGCCCATGCACGAGAGACCTTCTACTCTGAAATCTATAAGACTGCAATCCCGTGATTATGCATGTACTGTTATCGCAAGATATGGTGTCTTTAAGGGCAAAGAATGGGTTTGTGACACTTATTTACACCTGATTAATGTGCCTTTGTGAGTTGCAAAATCGGTGGATAAACAGGAACCAGTCTGATTGAGAAGTAGTACACCCTTACAGCTTATCTCAATCTGCATTCGAGAACATTTCTTCGTTCTAACTCCTGACAGCTCGCCACGCTCTGCCCGCCTATCTCCCCCTGTGGTTGACTTCTTGATACTCTTGTGGCAACCCACAATGACAAGAGGCTTTGCTTCCTCCGCCCCCACCCAGGCTCTCAGTTTCTGCAAACCTCACCTGCCTGCTGTGGTAGTCCAGATACTGCATGATAAGCCTGGTGTTGACACTATGGCTCCATGTGTTCCCCAAGGCTGCTGTTGCATAGCTTGTTTCCCCATCAGGGCTTACCCCACAATCTGCAAAGACAAAACACAGAAAGCAATCAACAGAAGCCATGCGAACAAGCTTTACGTTTTGGTATTTTAGCTCCTCATTTCTTCTTTTATTTTATGCATATCCGACACCTAGTGTCAACATCAAGCACTTCCTAGGTCAGGCATAAGAAAAGGTTACGTGCAGAATAAAGGAGGAAAAAACTTTAATTCACATCTCGCCTTTCATGATATCGGTACTTCACAGGCAATTAAACACTTCTATAAACTGCAAGAATGTAGCAAAATAACAGTCAATATGCTCACAGCAAGATCCCACAAAGGCAATGTGATAATGGCCAGCTAATCTGTCTTTTGGGGTGTTGATTGAGCAATAAATATTGGCAAGGTGATCAGGGAGAACCCTCCTGCTTTTCATCATATACAACAACTTATATTTATATACTACCTTTTATGCAAAGAGATGTCCCGTGGCATTTCACAGGAGCAATATAAAACAAAATAAACACCGAGCCACCTAAGGAGATATTAGGTCAGACAATGAAAACTTTGAGGAACAGGTCTTGGAGGTTACGGGGTTGTCCGAGGACAGAGCGGTCACCAATGTGGAGGTTGGCTGATGCCACAGAGGTGAGGATTCGCCAGGCCCCACCCACAGGACCGGACACACGTGAGTTGTTATTGCCATACTGACTGACCCATCCCTCCCACTGACCACACGTCCATTGTCCCGTAGGTCCCCCAGCCAATGGCACCGGCCATCCCGGCTGGCCCCCTCCCCTCCCTCCCAGGAGAACACCTCGGACGTTCCACAGCTGTTATCCCCACCCTCCACCAGCGCAGATACAAGCACCTCAGTGGGAAATATTAGTGGCCAGGCTTCTGGGGCACAATCTGGTGAGCACCACACTGCTGCTGATGTACATCAGACGGAGGCAGGAACCCCCAAGTGAGATAGCAGTCAGAGGTCTGCTGGATCCCAGGACCCAGCTGGATCCCAGCTTGATGCCGAGCCTCTGGAACAGGATTACCCGGAGCTGATGGAGATGATAGGAAGAGGCCGGGGCATTCAGAGGGAGATGTCAGCATTACTCCAGCAGGTCCACGGTGAATTGGAGGAGTGCCAGAGGCTACAGGTGCGGGAGATGTCGCCGGCAATGAGTGGTACAGAGGCCAACAATGCTGGGGTGGCGACCGCAGTGGAGAATCTGGTGAATGACTTTGTCACCATTAGTGCAGGTGTCCCGGGTGTGGTGCAGTCTGTGACGGCCATGGCTGAGGGCTTTGGCAGAATGTCCTGGGGTATGTGACCTAGTACCAGACTGACCTTGATGAAGTTCTGTGGGATGTGTCCCGTTCTCAGATTGGAATGGCCGAGGCGCTACAGAGCTTGTCTCAGTCGCAGGTGAGCATTGCCGAGGCGCTGCAGAGCATGGCGCTGCAGAGCATAGCCCAGTCTCTGAGGAGTATCGTCGTCACGATGGTGCAGACATCAGGGAACCGCCAGGGCTATGGTGGCCATCAGCTCCCTCGGGTTCCACCCCTCTGATGAGGCAGCGTCTCGTGATCAGCACATGGGACAGGGCGGCAGGGCTGTGCATGTCTAGCCAACAAGTGCACTGAGGTATCTGGCCCCAGAGGATGCCCGCTCGGGCATCAAAGGCCATGGGATGTGGTAAGCAACTGGCTACCTCCACCTCAGATGTGCATCCTGGGAACATAGCTAGACATAGCAGTGAAGCAAGGAAGGTTAAGCACGTTGAGGATCACTGAGGACACTGGGGGAGGGGTAGATGGGGTGAGGGCATGGTGGGGAGAGTGGAGCGGCACCATTGGGAAAGTGGGGCATTGTTGGACGCCTGTGACACATTAAAAACTTTTGACCATAAGCAGTCTGACACCTCTGTCAGTTTCTTCAGCAATGTGGACTGATTTCCGAACCCTTGGCCCATCTCTCCAGGCATCTCTCCCCCACCCCTCCCCCGTAGCACTCACTTACCCTCCAGCCCCAGAGCTGTGACCCATCCTTTGGGTGTTCAGATCTTGGCTGCTGCATGCGTGATGTTGCCTCCCGCAATGTTCAAACACAGTGCCCAGGCAACAAGGTGTGATTGGAACGCTAGGCAATGACTCCCACATGCTACATGACCCGCCCACCCATGGGGACCCCCTTGGTGTGAAGTACTCACTATTTTAAAAAATGTTTAAAGTACCTAATTATTTTTTTCCAAGTGAGGGGCAATTTAGCATGACCATTCCACCTATCCTCAACATCTTTGGGTTGTGGGGGTGAAACCCAAGCAAACACGGGGAGAATGTGCAAACTCCACACGGACAGTGACCCAGAGCCGGGATTGAACCTGGGACCTCGGCGCCCCACCCTCCTCCGAGCGCTGGGATGACAAGCCCAGTGCCCCCGGGCTCTTGCCTGTGAGCAAAGATGGCTACTCATCTCCTCGGCTCTCTGCAGAAGCCCTTCCGCAATGTTCACGTTTTTCAAAAGGAGCACTAATCGATGCCAGCATGACCACTTGCTGGGAAGGCCGATGAATCATGGCAGACCTTTGGATCTGGGGTAGCTCTCGTTAATTGTATTGAAATAGGGCTTAAGTGGTGATAATTGGTTTCTCACCTCGCTACGGCATGATCCCGATTTTGCCTACGGGAGAGGGCAGGTTGCATCACAAACTGTTTGCCGCCTGGCACGGTTCTCGTTTTCGACCTCTCCCGCTATTCACCGGCCTCGTTTCGCTTGAGCGGGAGCACAACAAGGCCCGAGTGTCAGGAAGAGTCCTCAATCTTGGCTATCTGGAAGTAGGTCTATGGTACGAGGTGGTGACTGACCAGGGTAAATATTAAAGGTATGTTCCTTTCAGAACTTCTGGGGAGGAGGGGCAGGAGTGCTCCCCATTAATCCCTCAAGGAGTTCTTGGACTTCAGTCCTCCAGCCTCAGTGTCAACTCACTATCGCTGCCCTCATCTCCTTCAAAACCCTTCTTCCACTGACTCCTGGGGACCAGTCCCATCAGTCCCCGACTGCAGCCAGCTGGCACAAATGTTTCTACTCCCAGCTGCTGGCCAGGGAGCAAATCTGTTCAGGGGTCAGGCATAACTCAGGGATGATTGATTTAAATGAAGCCCAATGGTTACAATCATCAGGGCTCCATGTCACTGACCCGGCCAGTTTTATTGCCCTCGACCAGGCTCCCCCACATCCGCCCTACCCTCTTGTTGTTGAGTGTTCATTTTTTGCCTGGACGCTAGGAGACTGAAATTTGTTATTACCTTAGCTCACTAAAGTATTGACTAATTAAATGAGTAAGTTAAGACAGATAGGGCAGGGCGGATGGTGTGCTGTAACTGCAACTGATTCTGTGGCATGCACTGCAGTCCTGGGGAAACGTATCTGTAGCCGGTGTCTACAGCTTGAGAAACTTTTGCTCAGAGTTGCTGAGCTGGAATCTGAATTGCATTCATTGTGGGGCACCAGGGAGGAGGACAGTCACCTGGCCACTTTGTTCCAGGAGGTAGTCACACACCTAAGATTAAGTAGAACTCCAGAGCTGGACATGAGTGTGTGGTGCAAGTCAGGCAGGTGTGAAGGGAAACCATCAAGTAATAATGGAGGAGCCTCGGACCTTGACTCTGACCAACAGGTATGTGGTTACTGTAATTATTGGGCAGCCAAGGGCCAAAGTCTTTGGGTATTTTTATAAGAATTATTGGCTAATTCACTTGTGGTGTGACTCCGGCACACATGGGGCTTGAATTGACCGCGCACTAGCCCCGGGTGTCGTAACATTGGAAACTTGAGATAAAAATAGGGATAAGGCGGAGGAGTAGGCCTAGGTATGGTGCTCTTTCAGAGGGTCGGTGCAGACTCGATGGGCCGAATGGCCTCCTTCTGCGCTGTCAGGATTCTATGGTTCTTGCCATATGTGTGGATGAGAGCACGGGCTGCAAAGTACATGAGCAAGCTGGTCATGATGTAGGATGTCATTCAAGTGGGGAGAGCGAAAAGGCATGTGGTTGTGATAGCTGACAGTATAGTCGGGGAATATATACTGTTCTCCACAGCCATGGCCGGGAGCCCTGAAGGTTGTGGTGCCTCCCCATGCCAGGATGAAGAATATCTCTACGCGATTAGATACGAACTTGGAGTGGGAGAAGCAGGATCCATTTGCCATGATCCACATAGGAACCAACAACATAGGTAGAACCAGGGATGATGTTCTGCAGAGAGGCTTTGAGGAGTTACGATCCAAATAAAAATGCAAAGCCCTCCCACATTGATAATCTCTAGATTGTTACATGAGCAACATGCAGATTCACAAACGGTCAAGCAGATTAGAGAATTAAATGAGTGGCTCAAATAAGGTTGTAGAAGAAGGGGTTTTAAACTTTGGGACTGGCACCAGGAAAGAAGGAGCTGTTCTGCTGAAATGGGCTCCACTTAAACTGGGTCAGGGCTAGTGTCCTGCCAAATCATACAACCAGGGCTGTTTACAGGGCTTGATTGTAAAAGGGGTGGTGGGAGACAGGGAGATTTAGAACTCCAAAGAGAAAGGTTGAGGCACCAGAGCAGCATGGTGATGTGGGTAAAGAAAAGCGTAGTGGGACATGAAAAGAGTCCAATCGTAATCGTGCAACAGCGACTAAAACCTGTGCAAGGAATAATGGCAAAAAGATTAAATTAAAGGTTCTTTATCTAAATGTGTGAAACATTTGCACTCAGGTCGGTGAATTAGTGGCTCAAATGGTTTAGACCTAATCTCCAAGACAGAGATTAATCTCCAAAGGATATAAAATAAGAGACCAACGGGGTTGCAGACAACAGTAATAAGTCTGAGGATTGGTTGTGTTTTAGAAATCTACAAAGGATATCTAAAAGGATGATTAAAAAAGGGAAAATCTTTTATACGAGAGCAAAGGATCCTGAAATGTACACAGATTGTAAGAGCTTTTACAAGCATTTAGAAAGGAAGAGAATAGCTAATGTAAATGTTGGTCCCTTATAAGCAGAGACAGAAGGAATTATCATGTGCATTGAAGAAATGGCAGATATTCAATCTTTCATGGAATTGGGACAATTCCAGAGATCTTTATAAATTGCAAGTGGGACCTGGACTTAAAAATATCATCCTCATTTCTGACCAATATCATTTTGCTGGTAGGGGAAAGGGGTGGAACATGATTCTCACAGGGAGAAAACTCAAACACAACATGGCCATTTGAAAATAGCGCTGAGTTTAAGCACACCCCATTATTGCTGTTCTAAGAGCCTTAACCTGTAGTCTGGAGTCACAAACTGCTGGAGGAGACTTAAACGCTCTTGAAGTGCAGATGCGGTCTATTTAACTGTAATGATCTGAGCTTATTTAAACCCCATGCCTTATAAAAACCTAAGCTACAACAGCAGCGGTAAAACAAAATTTAGCGAGAATGCTTTGTTGACGGGCTACCTGGTGAAGCTTAGGAAAACTAAATTACCATCTGTTCCTGCAGTTTCAAAAATATTCACTGTTTAAATTTCCCAAGATTCTGCCATTACAGCTGAACCCAGCATAAATGCTTGACTGTCTTTCATTTTTTATATATAAATTTAGAGTACCCAATTTGTTTTTCCAATTTTGGGGCAACTTAGCGTGGCCAATTGACCTACTCTGCTCATTTTTTTGGGTTGTGGGGGCGAATGTGCACATTCCACACGGACAGTGACTAGAGACCAGGATCGAACCTGGGTCCTCGGCACCATGAGGCAGCAGTGCTAACCACTGCGTCACCGTGCTGCCCTTGACTGGCTTTCAAAAGGTCCAAAAATATTTATCTCAGTAGTTCACCTTTGGCTGAGTTCACATTTTGGATTGACAGTTTTACAAAGCTATTAAATGATTTTTTTGCTGTTACTGATTAGAGCCTAGCTTGTTTCTGTAATAGATTCTCCACTTCGGGGGATTTGAACTCTTTGAATTACAGTTTTTTTCTGTATTAAATATGTATGAGTGAGAACTCTACAAATTTTTAGAAGCTTGTTTATTTATTTTTTCATCTTCACATGGTTCCTGAGGTTTGCCATAGTAGGTATCTCATGAGTGGCTATGTAGATTACATGGGTGGGAGGAGGGTAAATGATGGCATGGAGGATCATGGGGGTATGAGGTGACGTAGAAGTGGCTTGGGGGCGAAGTAGCCAGAGGATCTAACAATTTAAAAAAATAAATGGAACAGAGTCCTAGAGAACTGATGCTGGTCTTCTAACATGCCCAGCCTTGGCACTCGCCAGCCCCCATTGGTGCTCCAATCTGCTTGACGGGTTAGTAGGTCAGACTCGTGTTTGACAAATCTATTAGAATTTTTGTTTATGCTTTCATGGGATGCGAGTGTTGCTGACAGGCAATTGTTGCCTATCCCTAATTATTCTCGAGAAGGTAGTGGTGAGGATGTATCTAGTAGGTATATGAATCAGAACCAGTAGCTGCAGTATACTTGGATTTCCATTAGGCTCTCAATAAGGTGCCATTCCAATAGGTTAATAAGCAAGATTAAGGCTCATGGAGTTAGGGTAATACATCAGCATGGCTACAGGATTGGTTAATGGACAGGATGGTATAGATGGAGCATTTTATGGTTGGCAGGAAGTGTCTAGTGGAGTGCCACAAGGATTTGTGCTCGGGCCTCAGCTATTTACAAATTAACAACTTGGACGAAGAAATAGAGTTAACATATCTGTTTGGTGACAATACAGAGCGAGGAACAGAGGAACAGGAGCAAAAACAGAAAATGCGAGACAATCTCAGCAGGTCTGACAGCATCTGTAGAGAGAGAACAGAGCTGAACAGGAATAGGCCATTCAGTCCATCGAACCTGCTCAGCCATTCGATAAGATCATGGCTGATCATCCACTTCGATGCCTTTTTCACACACTATCCCATATCCCTTTATGTAATTGATATTTAGAAATCTAGGCAGACTCTTTTTTTAAATTTTAGAGCACCCAATTCATTTTTCCAATTAAGGGCAATTTAGCGTGGCCAATCCACCTGCTCTGCACATCTTTGGGTTGTGGGGGTGAAACCCACGCAGACATGGGGAGAATGTGCAAACTCCACACGGACAGTGACCCAGAGCTGGGATCGAACCTGGGACCTTGGCGCCATGAAGCAACAACATTAACCACTGCGCCACCGTGCTGCCCAAAATCTAGGCCGACTCAATGACTCAGCTTCCACGGACCTCTGGGGCAGACAATTCCAAACCCTCCGAGTAAAAAACCTTCTCATCTTGGTCCAAAATGGCTTCCCCCTTACTTTGAAACTGTGTCCCCTGGTTCTAGACACCCCAACCAGGAAAATGTTTTAGCTGCATTCATCCTTTCCGTCCCTTTAGTTATTTTGTAGCTTTCAATGAGATCACCTCTCATTCCTTGAAACTCTACAGAATACAAGCTCAGTTTCCCCATAGTTCCCGCCATCCCGGGAACACGTTTGGTGAACCTTCGTTGCATTCCCTCTATGGGAAAAATATCATTCCTATAAGGGGACCAAAACTGCACACAGTACTCAAGGTGCAGCCTAGCCAAGGTTCTATACAATTGAAACAAGACTTCGCTACTCCTGGACCCAAATTCTCTCGCAATAAAGGTTAACATTTCACGAGTGGGAACGCATGATCCTGAATACCTCTTATGAAATCTCCTCTCAGCTTTCTCGTCCCGAGGGAAAACAGTCCCAACCTCTCCAATCTATCTTTATAACTGAAGTTCCTCATCACTGGAACCATTCTTGTGAATCTATTCCGCACAATCTCCAACGACTTCACATCTTGCCTAAATTGCGGCACCCAGAACTTGATGCAGTACTCCACCTTCAATACCTTATGGACATACACACCCAGGCCTCTCTGCTCCTGCATCCCCTTTAGAGCTGTACCCTTTATTTTATATTCTATATTGTCTCTCAATGTTCCTCCTACCAAAAGAATCTCTTCACATTTTTCCACATTGAAGTTCTTACGGCATTTGTCCTCCTATTTCACCAAGTTGTTTATGTCCCTTTAAGTTCTACACCATCCTCCTCACAGTTCACAATACTTCCAAGTTTCATTTCATCCACAAATTTTGAAACAGTGGTCTAGGTGATGGATGCGATGGGGTCTCCACTGTCGGCTGGAAAGCCGGCGAGGGACTTACATAGCCTCTTTTAGGAAAGGCACGGTGAATTGAGTGCCACTCAGGCACTTGACAGGTTGTCCAAGGGGCCTCCTGCCATGGACTTAATTGGGGTGGAGGTGGGAATGTAGCAGGGTCCCCTCCCATCGGATTAAATGTCCTCTCCACACCAAACCTGCCATGGGGGACCGCATTAAATTCCATCCTTGGTCTCCATATTTGGGAAGGATATAATTGCATTGGAGTTAGTACAGCAAAGGTTCACAAGACTGGTCCCGGAGCTGTGAGAGTTGTCCTTTGATGAGAGGCTGAGTACATTGGGCCTGTATTCTCCGGAGTTTGGAGGAACGAAAGGCGATCTCATTGAAACATACAAGATTCTGAAGCAAAAACAGAAAATGTTGGACAATCTCAGCAGGTCTGACAGCATCTGTGGAGAGAGAGCGGAGCTAAATTTCCAAGTCTGGACAATTCTTTGTCAAGCACCACATCCAGCATCCGCAGTAATTTGCATCGATTTTAAGATTCTGATTTTGACAGGGTAGACATGACAGGGTGTCACCTCTGGCTGGAGAATCTAAACACAGGAGCACAGTCTCAGGATAAGAGACCAATCACTCAGGACTTAAGGGGGAAATTACTTAACTTAAAGAGCTGTGGATCTTTTGAATTCTCCAACCCACGTGCTCTATCGTTGAATATATTTGAGGCTAAGACAGAAGGTATTTGGTCTCTCAGAGAATCAAGGAATATGGGAAGCAGACAGCGAGGGATGTGAGTTGAATCAACCATGATTGCTTTGAATGGCAGAACAATCTTACCTCAAATATAGTACTGAGGACCCAGGTTTTATACCAACCCCGGGTCACTGTCTGTGTGGAGTTTGCACATTCTCCCCGTGCCTACGTGGGTTTCACATCATTATGGAAAAGGTCAAAGGTAGAACAGAAATAAAAGCTCAAAATTTGGCAAATACAAATTTTACAAAGATGAGAGGTGAACTGGCGAAAGTAGATTGGTTACAGCTACTGGAAGGGAAAACTGTGTAAACATGTCCTCACAAAGAAAAAGGATGGTACTGCCAAATATCGAGCCCCCTGGTTATCCAGAAACATATAGGGTAAGATAAAGCAGAAAAAGCAAACCTATAGCAGTCATGAAAAGCTTAATACAAAGAAAGAAAGTCTACAGGAGTATACTTCACAGGGGTGAAGTAAGAAAGGAAATTAGGAAAGCAAAGAGAGGATATGAAAAAATATTAGCAAGTGTGAAGATGGATTTTTAAAATAATATTTTTGGGAATATGATGGTATTCTGTAAAGAAGGCTGTGGGTGGAATTCTCCGCTCCCACGCGGAATCGGGAAGGCCGTCGTGAACTCGGCCGAGTTTCACGACAGCCTCGGAGGCCGCTCCTCTCACCTTATTCACCCCCACCCGGGTGGCTAGGAGTGGTGCTCCGTAAATCTCGGTTGACGCTTGCGTCAAGGCGGCGCGCCGAGAATGACGCGACGGCGGCGTCTAAGTGACATCAGCCACGCATGCGCATGTTGGCCGGCTCCAACCCGCGCATGCGTGGCTGCGTCACGATGGCTGATGGCTCCATCCCGCGCCTGCGCGGTTGCCGTCTTCCCCTCCGCTGCCCCGCAAGACATGGCGGCTTGATCTTGCGGGGTGGCGGAGGGGAAAGAGTGCGTCGCTTGGAGACGCCGGCCTGACAATCAGTGGGCACCGATCGCGGGCCAGTCCTCTCCCGAGCACGGCCGTGGTGCTCATTCCCCTCTCCGCCCCCCCACAAGCCACAAATGAGCATTTGCCGCCCATGTTCACGACGGCAGCGACCAGGTGTGGTTGCCGCCGTCGTGAACCGGTCGGGAACGTCAGGCCGCTTGGCCCATCCGGGCCGGAGAATCCCCGGTCGCTGTGAAAAACGGCGAGCGGCGATTCATCCGAGCTGGGGGTGGGAGAATCGCAGGGGGGGCCAGGGGGGCGTGTCGTGAGTCACCCAGCCCTCCCGCGATTCTCCCACCCGGCATGGGGAGCGGGGAATCGCGCCCTGTGTGTCTATGTGTGTACATGATCTAATTAGGTGGGGAAGGTTAATAGAGACAGCTTGGATGGGAGAGTTGAAAGATAAAAGGGTAAAGGTGCTACAGGCAAGGGTTTGTAATAAGAGACTATGGGGATATTTCATATGCAAGTACATTGGTTTGGTTTTTAAAATTTTCATTAGGAGATAGACAGGGACTAGGCTTATCAGCCATTGAATTTCCAAGATGTGGAGATGCCGGCGTTGGACTGGGGTGAGCACAGTAAGAAGTCTTACAACACCAGGTTAAAGTCCAACAGGTTTGTTTCAAACACGAGCTTTCGGAGCACGGCTCCTTCTTCAGGTGAAGAAGGAGCCGTGCTCCGAAAGCTCGTGTTTGAAACAAACCTGTTGGACTTTAACCTGGTGTTGTAAGACTTCTTATTGAATTTCCAAGAGGAGGACTTTTACAACTTACAACAATTTCATAAGTAAATAAGTGGAGGTTATTCAATTTTATTTGACCTGAAAGTGGAGGCAATAGGAAAACATGAACGAATTTTGTATTTTGGAAACGTTGAGTTCAAAGAGATATGAAGGACAATGGAATTTGAGATGAAAGGGGATAAGGATGTTTAAGGAGAGATGCTGAGCTGAGTTTAGGTGGCTTGTGGGGAGATGTCCTGATACCAGCTCTGTGATGAGAGAATGTGTGAAATCTGAAACAGCCATCCAGTCAGACCAGAACATTCTTTGTTTCAGAAAGCAGTTTTGTTTCTGAACTTTCTTGGATTTCCACAGCAAAGTGAAAGTGTCTGAGGAGTCTTTACGAAAGTAACAGCAGTTCTTGCCTTGGGTAATATTACTGGATTTTTATAGTTAAAAATCGATAAGGCTAAGCAGTTTACTTGTGTGTTCTGATTTAAGTGTTTTTTTTGGAGGGCAAAGCTGTGGCCCAGCACACAGCACTCAAGGCCTGGTTTGGCTGCTCCTGTGTCCTTTCCAAAGCAGCTGGTTTGAATTTCTTCCAGAAAACAATTATTTATTTTCAAGTTACCAAGCAGTGTGGAAACAGCTTTTCAAATGCAGATAGAGGAGGGAAAAAACCTTCCTTTTCAACCTGTGCTGTACAAACCAGTTAAAATTCAAAAGCAAAAGTAAAACTCAGAGCCACAGCCCAGCTCCACCCACACAATGACATCACTGAAGCTACTTGATAAGACAAAAACATTTCTTAAAGCGACACTCCCATTTTTTTTTATTTTTTTAAATTTTTTTTTTTCAATAACCCCAGAAGAATTGATTTATTATGAAATGAAACTTCTTCATTAAAACAAGCTGCAAAACTGGTTAACATATAATTTGCAATCCAGAAGTGTAACAATTTACCCTTTTTTTAAAAATAATTTTTATTGAAAGAGTTTTTCCATACAGACATTTACCCCTACTAATTTTTAAATTATTTACAACACAATCCCTCTAGGCAAATATCCCTCCCTCGCCCGCCCTCTCGCGCGCACCAGTCCTTCCCCCCCCCCCCCCCAAGCAACAACTTAACAAACAAGGCAGCCTACAGTTTCAGACATGAGCAGCGAGCAGACTTGCCCGCGTTACAGTCGTGCATGTCCCCCCACGACCATTGCTGCCCCCCCCTTCCCCTCCCCTCCCCCCCCCCCCCGGGTTGCTGCTGCCACGACCCCGTACGCCTATCTCTGATCTAAAAAGTCAAGGAAAGGTTGCCACCGCCTGGAGAATCCCTGTACCGACCCTCTCAGGGCAAATTTGATCCTTTCTAGCTGAATATAGCTAGCCATATCGTTAATCCAAGTTTCAACGCTTGGAGGCCTCGCGTCCTTCCATTGGATTAATATCCTTCGTCGAGCCACTAGGGACGCAAAGGCCAGTATTCCGGCCTCCCTAGCCTCCTGTACCCCCGGTTCTACCCCGACCCCAAAGATCGCAAGCCCCCATCCTGGTTTGACCCTGGACCCCACCACCTTCGACACCGTCCTTGCCACCCCCTTCCAGCACCGGACATGCCCAGAACATATGCACATGGTTCGCTGGGCTTCCCAGACATCTGACACACCTGTCCTCACCCCCAAAGAACCGGCTCATCCTTGTCCCCGTCATGTGAGCTCGATGCAGCACCTTAAATTGAATGAGGCTCAGCCTCGCACACGAGGAGGAAGAATTGACCTTCTCAAGTGCATCCGCCCACGTCCCGTCTTCTATCTGCTCTCCCAGCTCCCCTTCCCACTTGGCTTTCAGCTCCTCCCCTGATGTTTCCTCCGCCTCCTGCATTATCTTGTAGATGTCCGATATCCTCCCCCCTCCGACCCAGACCCCCGAGAGCACCCTATCACTCGCCCCCTTACTGGGGAGCAGGGGGAACCCCTCCACCTGCCGCCTAGCAAATGCCTTCACTTGTAAATATCTGAACATGTTTCCCGGGGGGAGCTCAAACTTCTCCTCCAGCCCTCCCAGGCTCGCAAACCTCCCCTCTATGAACAAGTCCTTCAGCTGCCGTATGCCCACCCTGTACCAGCTCTGAAATCCCCCGTCGATGTTCCCCGGGATGAATCTATGGTTCCCTCTTATTGGCGCCGCCAACAGACCTCCCATTTCCCCCCTGTGTCGCCTCCACTGCCCCCATATCTTGAGGGTGGCCGCCACCACCGGGCTCGTGGTGTACCTCGTGGGGGGGAGCGGCCATGGTGCCGTTACTAGGGCCCCCAGGCTTGTGTTGCCACAGGACGCCCTCTCCATTCGTTTCCAAGCTGCCCCCTCCCCTTCCATCATCCACTTGCGCACCATTGACACATTTGCCGCCCAGTAATACCCCGAGAGATTGGGTAGTGCCAGCCCTCCACTGTCCCTACTCCGCTCCAAAAAGACCCTTCTCACCCTTGGGGTGCCATGCGCCCACACGTAGCTCATGATGCTACTCGTCACCTTTTTGAAGAAGGCCCTAGGGAGGAAGATGGGCAAGCACTGAAATAAAAACAAGAACCTTGGGAGGACCGTCATTTTGATTGACTGCACCCTCCCCGCCAGCGACAACGGTACCATGTCCCACCTCTTAAATTCCTCCTCCATCTGTTCCACCAGCCTGGAAAAGTTCAACTTGTGGAGGGTCCCCCAGTTCCTTGCCACCTGCACCCCTAAGTACCTAAAGCTCTTTCCTGCTCGCTTGAAGGGGAGTCTCCCAATACCCTCTCCCTGATCCCCCGGGTGTATCACAAAAACCTCGCTTTTGCCCAAATTTAGTTTGTACCCCGAAAAGTCCCCAAACTCTGCTAATAGTTCCATTATCTCCGGCATTCCCCCTTCTGGGTCTGCCACGTACAGCAGTAGATCATCCGCATACAGCGATACTCGATGTTCCTCCCCTCCCCTAGTCAGTCCTCTCCACCCCCCTGAACCCCTCAGTGCCATCGCCAACGGTTCAATCGCCAGTGCGAAAAGTAAGGGGGATAGGGGACATCCCTGCCTGGTCCCTCGGTGGAGCCCGAAATACTCCGACCTCCTCCCGTTTGTCACTACACTCGCCGTCGGGGCCGAGTAGAGCAACTTCACCCACTTAATAAACCCTTCCCCAAACCCAAACCGTTCCAACATCTCCCACAGGTACTCCCACTCCACCCTATCGAATGCCTTCTCCGCGTCCAGCGCTACCACTATCTCAGCCTCCCCCTCCACTGCCGGCATCATAATTACATTCAGCAATCTCCGCACGTTCGTGTTGAGCTGCCGCCCCTTCACGAACCCTGTCTGGTCCTCATGGATTACCCCTGGCACACAATCCTCTATTCTAGCTGCCAGGATCTTTGCCAGCAACTTGGCATCCACGTTCAGAAGCGAGATAGGCCTGTAGGACCCGCACTGCACGGGGTCTTTATCCCGCTTCAATATCAGGGAGATCAGAGCCTGCGACATTGTCGGGGGCAGAACCCCCCCCTCTCGCGCCTCATTAAAGGCTCGTACCAGTACCGGTCCCACCAAGTCCACATTTTTCTTGTAGAATTCCACCGGGAACCCATCTGGCCCCGGCGCCTTCCCCGCTTGCATCTGACCTATTCCCTTGACTAGCTCCTCTAGCCCTATTGGCGCCCCCAGCCCTTCTACCAGCCCCTCCTGGACCCTTGGGAACCTCAATTTGTTTAGGAAGTCCTCCATTCCCCCTCTCCTCGTCGGCGGCTCAGACCGATACAACTCCTTGTAAAAATCCCTGAAGACCCCATTCACTTCTTGCCCCTTCTGCACAACCTTCCCGCCCCTCTCCTTCACTCCCCCAATCTCCCTAGCCGCATCTCGTTTGCGAAGCTGGTGTGCCAGCATCCTGCTCGCCTTTTCCCCATACTCATAGACCGTGCCCTGTGCCCTTCTCCACTGCGTCTCTGCCTTCCTGGTGGTCAGCAGGTCGAACTTGACCTGCAGGCTGCGCCGTTCTCCCAGCAGCCCCTCCTCTGGTGCCTCCGCATATCTCCTATCCACTTCCAATAGCTCCCCCACCAGCCTCTCCCTCTCCTGCCTCTCCTTTCTTTCTCTGTGCGCCCTTATGGAGATCAGCTCTCCCCTGATCACTGCCTTCAGGGCCTCCCAGACCATCCCCACCTGCACCTTACCCGTGTCATTCAAGTCCAGATAGCTCTCAATGCTCTTCCAGGCCCTTTTACACACCTCGTCGTCCGCTAACAGCCCCACATCCAGCCGCCACAGCGGGCGCTGGTCCCGCGCCTCCCCCATTTCCACATCCACCCAATGTGGTGCATGATCAGAGATCGCAATGGCCGAGTACTCAGCTTCCCGTACCCTCGGGATCAGCCCCCTGCTCAACACGAAGAAATCGATTCTGGAGTACACTCTATGGACGTGGGAGAAAAAGGAATACTCCCTCGCCCTCGGCCTACCAAACCTCCATGGGTCTACTCCTCCCATCTGCTCCATGTACCCCCTCAGCACTTCTGCCGCTGCCAGCCTCCTATTGGTCCTTGAGCTCGATCTGTCTAGCCCGGGGTCCAACACTGTGTTAAAGTCCCCCCCCATGATCAAGCCCCCTGCCTCCAGTCCCGGAATGAGGCCCAATAGGCGCCTCATAAAACCCGCGTCATCCCAGTTCGGGGCATATACGTTGACCATCACCACTTTCTCCCCCTGCAGCTTACCCTTCACCATCACATACCTACCCTCCTTATCCGCCACCACCTCCTCCGCCACGAACGACACCCTCTTTCCCACCAGAATCGCCACTCCCCGGTTCTTTGCGTCCAATCCAGAGTGGAACACCTGTCCCACCCACCCCCTTCTCAGGCGAACCTGGTCCACTACCTTCAAATGGGTCTCCTGTAACATTGCTACATCAGCCTTCAGTCCCTTCAGGTGTGAGAATACCCTTGATCTCTTGACCGGCCCATTCAGCCCCCTCACGTTCCAAGTGATCAGCCGGGTCGCGGGGCGACCCGCCCCCTTCCCCTGCCGATTAGCCATGTCCTGTTCCCTGCTCGCCCTGGGTCGACCCTCCCCTTCTGACCCGCTCCCCATGGCGATGTCCCCCTCCCCCTACCTCTCCAGTCCTCCACTTCCCGTTTCTGGTCTTTTCAGCAGCAACCCGGTGTCCCTCCCTAACCCCCCCCCCCCCCCCCCCCCCCCCCAGGCTAGGACCCCTCCTAGCCGCGATGTACCCTCCATCGTACTCCCGTAAGTCAGCTGGTTCACGCTGACCCGGCTGCTCCTGCCACACTCCGACTCCCCCCGGCTCGGGGGGGGGGCCTCCCCCCCCTTGCCACTCCTCCCTGGCCCCGCTCCAGCGCGGGAAAGGTCGCCATTGCTAGCCACGCCCCGCACTCCTCCCCTCCCCCCTCCTCTGCCCCGCGCGCGGGAAAACAGAGGAAAGCCCGCGCTTTCGCCCTGCCACACCCCACCCCGCCATCTTCAGTTCCACCCCCGTCCCCGTCCATGCCTGTAAAGAACCCCCCCTAGGAGCCCATATCCCCGATCTGCTCTCCCCCCCGTCCCGCCTCCCCAACTTAACATTATAAATAACAGATAGATAACAAATAACAATGTACTTAGCAGTCGCCCTCTACCAAACAGCATAAATAACCATAAATAACCATGAATAACCACAATAACAATAACTAAGGGAAGTTGGCAAAGGGGGGAAAAAACATCAGAAGAAAAACCACAGCAAGAGTTCAAAATCCAAACAAAGAATTCAGCTGAAAGTACCCGAGTGGCTACGGCCGCCAAGTATCCCCTGGGTCTAATTCGAGTCCAGTTTCTCTTCCTGTACAAAGGCCCACGCCTCCTCTGGGGACTCAAAATAGTGGTGTTGGTTCCTGTAGGTGACCCACAAGCGCGCTGGCTGCAGCATTCCGAACCTGATCCGTTTTGCATGTAGCACCGCCTTCGTCCGGTTGTACCGGGCCCGCCGCTTTGCCACCTCCGCACTCCAGTCCTGGTAGACCCTCACCGTCGAATTCTCCCACTTGCTGCTCCTTTCCCTCTTGGCCCACTCCAGCACTCTCTCACGGTCGCTGAGTCGCTGGAACCGCACCAGCACCGCCCTCGGGGGCTCATTTGCTCTTGGCCTCCTAGCCATGACCCTGTAGGCCTCTTCCAGCTCCAGGGGCGAAGGGACGGCCCCTGCCCCCATCAGGGAGCTCAGCATTTCTGCTACATATCCCGGGAGGTCTGACCCCTCCAGGCCTTCTGCCAGGCCCAAGATCCTCAGGTTCTTCCGCCTCATTCGGGTATCCAGCTCCTCAAAACGGCTCTGCCATTTCAGGTGGAGTGCCTCGTGCACCTCCACCTTTCCCACGAGGACCGTGGCCTCCTCCTCCCTCGCAGTCATCTCCTGCTGCAGCTCCCGAATCGACGCCTCTTGGGTCGCCTGGGCTCCCATCAGCCTGGTGGTCGTCGCATTCATTGACTCCAAGAGCTCCATTTTCAGCTCCGTAAAGAAGCGCAGGAGAGCGGCCTGCTGCTCCTCCGCCCATTTCCTCCATTCCTCGGGTGCGCCACCGGCCGCCATTTTGGTCTTCTTCCCCCGCTTTTTTTTGGGAGCTGCTGTTGCTTTCTTTACCACCCCACTCCGGGTACCGACCATAAAGTTGGTCTGGTTCTCTTCAGGGAGCCTTCCCCCACCGGGATTTGTCCTTACAGCGCCGTTGGGGCCCTCCAATCGGCCCGAAAACACCTTTGTAGCAGGAGCAGCCAAACGTGCGACTTAGCTGGTCATAGCCGCAACCGGAAGTCCCAAAGCGACACTCCCATGACACTGGAGTTCTATGTTTCTGTGTTCAGTGGCTTTTTCTCCCAATTGTCAGAACAGAGATAAAAGGTTATGGTCAATAAGACAAATTTCCCTCCAGGATTTGGCTTGCTCATCTGCTGTGATCATAACACAGGGAAACTCAAAGAAAATCCGACGGTGTTTTACCATTACATTAAGAGCAAAAGAATAACGAAGGAAAGGGTAGGGTCTATCAGAGATGTAGATGGTAACTTGTGGGTTGATGCAGAAATTATGGGCATGGTTCCCAATGACTAATATGCCTCTGTCTTCACTGAGGAGAGGGATGATGCAGACATTCAAGTAAAGAAAAGGAGTGTGAGATTTTTGATACAATAAGTAAATGAGAGAGGAATTACTGGAGGGACTCACTTCCTTGAAGGTGGATAAATCATCATGGCCAGATGTATTGTATCCCAGGCTGTTAAAGAAAACCAGGGAGGAAATAACAGATGCTTTGAGGTTCATTTTCCCATTCTCTCTGGAGGATTTGAGGTTGGCAAATGTTATTCAAAAAGAGCCCAAGGGATAAGCCAGATAATTATAGGACGGTCAGTCTGACTTTGGTGGTGAGTAAATTATTAGAATCAATTCAGAGAGACAGGATAAATTTCACTTAGAAAGGCACAGATTGCTCATGGATAGTCAACATGGTTTTGCTAGGGTCTTGCTAACCTCATTGACTGCTTTGAGAAAGCAACAATAAGGACTGATGAAGATTTGTGGAATTGATGTTGTCGACATGGATTTTAGTATGGCATTTGACAAGGTCTCACATGGCAGACTGGGCTAAATTGTTTAATTCCTTGGGCTACAGGCGAAGGTGGCAAATTGTACCCATAATTAGCACAGCAACAGGAAACAAAAGGTAATGGTTAATGGAGTTTCCAATAACATTCCACTGGGCTCAGTGTTGGGGTTCTTGCTGTTTGTTGTATCTATCAATGATTTGGACTTAAATGTGGGAGGTAGATAACACAAAAGTTGTAGTTGATAGTGAAGAAGACAGATGTTATCTCCAAAATGATATTAATGTGGGAGGCAGATAACACAAAAGTTGTAGTTGACAGTGAAGAGGATAGATGTGAGGATAGCTAGAGGATAGATTCCTTGTCCAGGAATCGGTGCAAACGTACCACCATCGCCCTCGGCGGCTCGTTCGCTCGGGGCTTATTCGCGAGGGCTCTGTGCGCTCTATCCACTTCCAGGGGCCGAGGGAACGTCTCAGCCCCCATAAACTTCTCCAGCATGTTCGTCACATAGGCCCTCGCATCCGATCCCTCACTGCCTTCAGGTAGGCTGACGATTCTCAGGTTCTGGCTCCTGGACCTGTTCTCCAGCTTCTCCTGCATTCTTTTCTGTCGGTCATTCATCACCTCCATCTTGGTCTCCAGCACGGTTAAGTATTCCACGTGCTCGGACACCTTTTTCTCCACCTCCTGGATCGCTCGTCCGTGGGTTTCTTGATTCTGCACCACCTCATCAATCGACGCCTTGATTGGGTCCAGCGTGTCCTTCTTAAGCTTGGCAAAGCAATCTTCAAAAAACTAGGGAATGGAACTACTTGAATCACTAATCCAAAGAGCCAGCACAGGTGCAATGGGAGGAATGGCCTCCATCAATGCTGTATTAACTAAGAACTCAGCTCAAAGAGTCTGAAGAGAACAATAAGATTTGCATTTGATTTTTTTTGAAGCAGCTTTAACTATTATAGATGTGAGTTGTTGTATGTGCTCCGACAATCTCTGTGTAATCACATTACTTGTAAACAAATTTTACTGCGTGTTCGCAGGAACAGATCAGAAGTATGGTGATTCCCACCTACTGGACTGAACCTGAGTGAAACCTGTGGCATCATGAAGGTTGTAAGTTCAGCAGGTTTTCATCCCATTGTAAAGGTTTGAAAGCCAATGCTCCTGTGAAGCACCATAGCGATGCTTTACTAAGCTAAAGGGGCTACATAAAGGCAATGCAACAATGTTGAGGAAAATATAAAAATAAATATCAATTTGCACTTATACAGGGTCCCGGATTCTCCGAAAATGGGGCTATGTCCCCATGCCCGCCGGAAAACGGGTGCAAATCACTCCGGACTTTTTGAAAAAAGTCCGGAGTGATTCTACGGTTTTAAGAGGGTTGGCAGGGTCCCGCCGTGTGCACGCAGCTCCTGCTGACAATATGGGGCCTTGCACTTCCGGCTATGGGTCCCCGCATGCGAGCGGCGGCTGTTTTCACGCCAGACCCCGCACAACATGGTGGAGCCACACAGCGGGCCAGTGCGGAAGAACATAGGCTCCCACCGGATTGCACGCGGCCGCCGATCGGTAACCCCTGATCGCGGGCCTGTCCGTTATGGAGGCCTGCTCCGGAGTCTGATTTCCCCCACCCTTCCACCAGGATGGCCAGCGCGGCCATGAGTCCGAGCTCCCGCCGGGTGGAACCAGGCTGGAACCACGGCGGCGGAACTTGGCGGGAACTCGGCCGGTCGATCGCGGAGAATCGGCGCGAGGGCCTCTTACAACGGCCCCCGACCGGCACCTCGTTGGCTGGCGGCGATTCCCAGGTCAACGGAGAATCGTGTCCCGGCGCCGCTGGACTGAGACCCCATTCTCCGCCCCCGCGCCGAGCACAATTTTGACATGAAGGCTCGGGGAATCCGGCCAGGGTCTTTCATGACCACTTGACTTTACAGCCGGGCAGCACGGTGGCCTAGTGGTTAGCACAACCGCCTCACGGCGCTGAGGTCCCAGGTTCGATCCCGGCTCTGGGTCACTGTCCGTGTGGAGTTTGCACATTCTCCCCGTGTCTGCGTGGGTTTCGACCCCACAACCCAAAAATGTGCAGAGTAGGTGGATTGGCCACGCTAAATTGCCCCTTAATTGGAAAAAATAATTGGGTAATCTAAATTAAAAAAAAAGACTTTACAGCCAATGAAATGCTTTTCTGAAGTGTAGTCACTGTGGTAAAGTAGGAAACACAGCAAGCCCTGAAAACCAGCAATGTGATAATGACCAGATAATAATTGGGAGAAAGAAATAAGTTAAAAATCACCTTAAATTTAAAGACGCTTTGGAAATATTATTTACCGCGGCCAAGTATAGATGACTGGTGATTTGGCACAGGACAGATAATGGAAAAAATATATGTGGCAGCGAAAGAAAGTACTGAGGAATAGAAAGTGACGCCACATACCACGTGTACATTTGTACCCATGGGGAAACTTGGGCGCATTATGTTCTATTAAAAACAACTGACCAGAATAGTATTGTGCAAATAAAATAAGTATCTGCAGGACACTATGTTTGGGCATCATTTTGAAATGAACGAGGTCCTTTGGGCCCCTGTGGGTTCCTGTCCTATGACTGTTTCCATTTGCATCAGACAACCCAAGCAGGAAGTGGTGGACCTAATTATAGAGAGTAAATTACTGCTTCAAACAAGGCCCCAGTGAGTAGTGTGAACACATTATCTGGGGCAGGGGGATGTTTAAATCACCCCTCACCTATAACCACAGCATCATTTCAAACATACAAGTTTTTCTCTGACCTTTTCTCTTGCCTTTTGGTAAATCAACGAACATGACAGGGCATTAGGTAAGGCAGATGAATCCAGGTATTTTCTTAAAGTGGAGCATAGTCAAAAGCAGATATGAAAGAAGTTAAGAGCGCAGTGACGGAGAACTAAGATGAAAGAGACAACACTTGTGAAGCAGATGATAAAATGGGTCCTTGCAACATGAATCAAGTTCGATAATAACTGAGGGAAGTAAAAAGTAACTGTGTGTGGGACGGAATGGGCTTGATACTGACGGGGGTGTCTCGGGGCAGTCTGGCACAAATACTGTTTCTAATTTACACCAAGGATCTGGATTGAGAAACTCAATGCAAAATGGTCAAATTCAAAGGTGACATAGAAGATCACTGGAATTGGAAGAGGTATAAGGATGATTGGATGCAAGGGAGCAGAATAATGGCAGATGGAATTTAATGCACAAAAATAAGGGTTGTGTTACCAGGAAGTAAAAATAGACGACACTCATATTCTTTAATAGGAGCTGAAAGACTTGGGAGCCTTGTTGACTCAATGCTAAATGTTTCCAATCAATACAGAGCAGCAACCGTCAAAGTAAACAGGATGCTGAACTGCTTTGTCAATGTAGATTTAGGTAAGAGGAGGGTGTAATCAAACTGTATATTGCTCAGTAAGACCAAGGGCGGGATTCTCCGGTCGCTGATGGCAAAATCGTGTTTGACGATCAGCCGGAGAATCAAAGTTCCCGACCTTTTGCGATGCTCCTCCCCTCCAAAGCGGGCTACTCTCTGAGTATGCCGTGCAGTGTATTGACGGCCTCAGGACATTCCCTGAGGCCCCCCCCAACGCTCCACCCCGACCAGCTGAGTACCCGCCGGCGTGGGTCTCTCATAGTCTCATCCGTCGGTAACTCGGCGTGGCGGCTGCGGACTCAGTCCAGCGCCGCCACAGTCGGGGGAGGACCGATACACGGGCAGGGGGGGTCTTTACCAGGGGCTGGAGGCACTGTGGATGTTGGTCCAGGGTGCACCAGCAACTGACGCCATGTTGCACGGCGCGGCACTGCAGGCCGCCGTTGTGTGCATGCGCGGCCATGGACCCAGCAATTCTCCGGGCCATATTGGCTGCTCGATGCTGCCAGCATTCTAGCCCTCAGCTACACGAAGGATCAGTGGCCGTTTTGCGCAAATCTGTGGCTGTGAAACGCCACCATCCCCACGTTGGCCTGAGGACATCACCTCACAATCAGAGAATCCAGCCCCATGACTTCAACACTGTCAAATTCTGGTCATCAATAATCCAGACGGGCATTCAGACAGTGCAGAGAAGCATCACAAAGCACATTCCTAATTTCAGGAGTTAGAGTTATAAAGAGCGACCAGATAAATTTGGACTTTTTAAAATCGGGGAGGAGATGCTTTGAAAGCAGTCTCAAAAGTGGTCTTGTGCTCTTGCAAAGAATATACAGGATATCTTGCTGAACCAGTCCATGCTAGTGTTTATGCTCCACTCAGACCTTCTTCTAACCCTCATTATTCAACTATCAGAATAATCCTCCACTTTCTCCCTCGTATGCTTTCTAGCTTTCTTTAGTGCATCGATACTATGTGCCTCAACCACTTCCTGTGATAGTGAGTCCCACGTTCTCAACACTGTGTTTCTTCTGAATTCCCTATTTGATTTTGAGGTGACGACCTTAGTTTTGTTCTTTCCCACAAGTGGAAATATTCTGCAATATCAAAACCGTTGATCAATTTAAAGTTGTCCATTACATCACATGTCAGTCTTCTCTTAACAAGACGAAAGAAATCCAGCTTGTTCACCCTCTCCTGGCAATGTATATCCATGCAATTCTGATACTGCCTTTGTACAATTCTTTCTCTCTGGTGAGCATCACAGTCTGAGCTGGAAATGCAGTGACTCCAGCCTCCAGACTGAAACAGTCCTCTTGTTGAGCCTCTGATTTCCAACCCTCTGAGTGGCCTCAGCTCCCTTTAACTAGGTAGGGCCCAACCCCATCCTCCAGAAATATCTTCAAATCAATGGTGACCTTACTGGGTAGCAAGCATTTCCAAATTTTGAATATTGGAATCCATAAAATCTACTGGTTTAAATTGTATCCCATTGTGAAACTATGGGCGTGATTCAACCACCATTTTGAACTGGGCGCGGACCTGGGCGCACAGGTTAAATAGCAGGAAAGTCCAAAATCGAGATTCGCGGCCAGCACGCACCAGTTTGCAATTCACCCAGACCGCTCACAATGGCGCATTCCGGATCGCGTCAGAAAATGGTGAGCATACAATTAGCCCTCATTTGCATTTTTTCAATTTCATTAACAAGATTGAAGTCGAACACAGCGGCCTCCTGGGAATTAGCCAACTCGCCAGTGAGAAATCACGGTGGCGTCGTTTAGTACTCCTTTTTAAAAACTTGAACCTGGCGCAATGACTGCTGAGGGGAAGTGAGTCGCCATTTCCATTTTCTGACACGCAGCTCAAGGGCACTAGAGCTGCTGGCTCAGTGCTCAGGCCGGGTGGGGGAAACTCCTCAGGGAGGGTTGGGCTTGGTCGGCGGGGGGGGGGGTTTAAGTCGGCGGGGGGGGGGGGGGGGGTTTAAGTGTTCCAGGTCAAGAATCACCCCTGGGCCTTTCACAACAGAAAAACTGGTGCCGCACCTGGACCGATTCAGGGACCGTGGAGGGGCTCGCACCAGCGCCACGCGAAACACAATCGATTCCAATGAAAAACGTTGCGGGGTTCGCCAGGTCCGTGATTGACACTTGGGAGGCTGACAAGCTGCAGCCGCATATACACATTACAATCCCCACACACACCATCCCAGCCCACAAGGTTGCACTGGTTGTGCTGTAGCGCGCCCATCCCGCTGATGGGTCGGCTGGGGCCAGAGGGCAATTAGGGGGATGCCCTGGGGTCACCTATACGACCTGTGGCACTAAATTCACAGTGGGCAGTCAGTGGCGTGTGCAACTGCATGGCTGCCTTGCCAGCTGCTGCAATGGTGATCCATGCCCGTCCACCCCTATCCCACAGCCCACCTCCTGGCCAACCCCCGCTACTCTCCCCCAGCCCTGGCAGACGTCCCCCGGCCAGCAGAACAACTATCAGCAAACTATGGCAATGTTGGACTATTTCCACCCCCCCCCCCCCCCCCTCAGCAGCCACAACGCTGGTTTTCACAATTTTTAAAAGCACAAGTGAACCGCGCTTTCGGGAACTCGGCCCATAGGAGGCGGAGAATCGCAGAGGACCCGGAGAGGGTCGGGCCCCCTAATGTTGTGCAAATGGTGTTTATTGAACGTGCATTCCGGAACACACTGACGGTGCTATCGAGGTGATGGAGAATTGTGATTTGGCGTCCAATCGGCGCCCACTGCGATTTTGGCATCAGAACTTATTCTCACCCAATCGCATTTCCCGATTTCCACGTCGGCCAATGGAGAATCCGGCCCCACGTATTTGTTTTGTTTGTGAAAATGTGCTGAAGTAACTTTGTATTGGTGCCAGTATGGAACGGTGACATTTCCTTGTTGTTTAATGGTTAGTGTGATAGTTGGAATGTTAGGTTGTTGTTTTTCAAATCTTTGCTACTGTTGACCATTTAAGAAACAAAATATTCTCTATTCTCAATCTTACTCCAGGGTACACATGCCATGTCTCAGGAAATGATTAATGCATTGCATCTCAAGAAAACTTTGAAGCCTGAACAGTGTGCCTGAACTCTCGGGAGCGTCAGCACCATAGAGGCATGTGGCCGAGGTGTGTGTGCAGAGCAAGGTTTGCCAGCACAACTGGCTCATTGGACGGCACTCTGAAAGAAGGCGGGAGAGTCATGGTAAGAGGGTTGGGGGGGGGGATGTGGCTTGTGGGATTTGAGGGTCCCAGGATGGAAGCCCTGATGGATTGTCGGCCTCTCTCCTTCTCCAGATTAAAAAATGTTTGCTAGTGTGGATCTCGCAGAGGATGTGTCACATTGCTGTTGCAGCCGAGGAGAAGGCAGTGACGGCGCAGGCTGGAGTAGAGAAATCCATGTGCATCCTGAAGACCCGGCCGCCTATCAGGAGAAACCCAGAGGGGGAGGCCAGCGACGGCCCAAGGCGTACAGGCATCATTGGTGTTTCTTTGAGATGACAGACAGCATGTACTGCAAGAGACTACGTCTCAACAAAGAGAAAGTACGAAACCTGTGCTACATCCATGTGGACATGGCACCCGTGGAGGAGGAGCACACAGGCTTCCAGTGGCTGTGAAGATCACCGGAGCCCTGAACATTTATGCAACCGGATCATTGCAGGGCTCGAGGGGAGGCCTGTGCGGAATTACTCAAGCTACTGCCCACAGGGGCATCCAGGAGGTAACGGGTGCACTGTAAGCCCGGAACTCCAACTTCATCACCTTCAACCTGGACTAAGCCCACCAGGATGCCCGGACTGCAGGATTCTCCGCCATCGCCGGGATGCCCCAGGTCCAGGGGGAAATAGGTACACGCATGTCACCCTGCATGCACCAGGACATCACCCTTTATTAACAGGGAGGGGTTCCACTCCCTGAATGTTCAGATTGTGTGAGACCATTGCCTCCGCATCATGCATGTGTGTGCCCGCTACCCTGGGTGCATGCATGACCGCTAGATCCTGGGGCACTCTGAGATCTCTGGTGTCTTTGAGTACCATCCCAGGATGACAGGTTGGCTTTTGGGGGATAAGGGGTTCCCACTGACGTCCTGGCTGATGATGCCGGTATGGAGGCCTGAGACCTAGGCAGAGACCCGATATAACTTGACAGAGGCTTCACATGTATCAGGTGTTATACGTTTCCTCCTCACCCCTAATGCCCACTCAGTGCTCCTCAATCTTCTTGATCTTTTGTGGTCTACTGCTACATCCCCAGGGTACACATCAGATGTGGAGGCAGCCTGCTGCTTTCTGGGCCATGTGGCCTTCGATGCTCTTGGTGGACGTTCTCTGGAGGGCCTGGAGCCAGGGAACCTCGGCTGACTTACTGGTGTTATTGGCATCGCTCTGCCATCCTGTTCTGCCCTTGAGATGCGCCGGAGGGAAGGGGGTTGGGGGGAATTTGGGAGAATTGGAGACCGCCATTGCCTCCTTGGTGGCAGGCCCCGGATTGGCCTCCAGCGCTTCCTCCTACCTGTCAGTGCCTGTAGGGCATTTAGGGTCTCCACAGGACGAAGGGGCAGCTGGAATGAGCTCCAGAGGCCTTTCTGGCTTTGCCAGCCCTGGTGGTTCCCCATTGTCTGCACCCTGATGTTGACGCCCTCAGCAATGCCCCTCTGTGACTGGGCCATGTTCTGGAGTGCCTCGGCAATGTTGATCTGTTTCTGGGAGACATCCCTCAGCCACTGGAACATCATGCCGACTGAGGCCCTCAGCCATGGTCATGAAGGACTGCGTCATGCTTTGTGCACCACCACTCAAGACGCGGACGTTGTGCTCCAGGTTTTCCATTGCGGTCACCAGCCTTGGTGCCACACATGTTTGGCAACATCTCCTGTGACTGAAGCCTTTTGGGACTCCACCAATCGGTTTTGGTTTTGCAGTCATTGGAATGTACCCGACATCCCCTCCTGAATCTCACGGCTGTGTCTTATCATCCGCATCAAGTCCGAGATAACCGTTTCCAGAGCCTCGGAATCTCACTGGGACCAGCTGAATCCTGGGATTGAGCAGACCTCTGGCTGCTGTCACCCTCGGATGTCCCTGCCTCCACCTGATGTGCCTCAGCAACCGTGTGGTTCTCATCAGATTGTGCCCAAGAAGCCTGTTCTCGGCGCTGGTAGAAGGTGGTCTCTTGGGTGGGGACGATGACTCCGGATGGCCTGGCATCATGAAATGGAGATCCTACGAGACAATGGACATGTGATCAGTGAGAGGGAAGGATCATCATTTTGTCTGACATGAACTGACTTGAGACAGGTCACCTGAGTGAAGGGGCAGTGGATCCTCACGTCTGTGACGCAGACCAACCTTGCTGTCGGTGACTGCTCTCTCCTCCGTCAAGCCCGAGATCTCCTGAGCCCGTACCTCATAGGGGGTGGGGATCTCTGGGATCTGCCCCTTGCTTGCCCCTTTCCTGCTTACTATGGGCCACCTTCTCCTGCGGGACAAAAAGAGGACATTGTGGGCCATGTGCTTAATGGGTTGGGGGCGGGGGATCTAAAGCAGGGGGCATATGTGAGCTCCACACCTGGACATGGGGTTGTCCTGGTGGGTGCCAGGAAATCCGGATGAAAAAGCCCGTAGATTAATTTGGGGAGGGTGTAAGGTGTCAGTCAGTGATTTGTGTGGGGGGGGGGGCTTTGGGAATTTGAGGGGTGGCAGGTGGAAATGGTGCCAGGAGAGAGGTGGTAACTTACCCTTGCAGCTTGGTGGTTGGTATTCTTCCAAATTGGCGGCTGTCCTCCTGGTCATGCTGCCCATACTGACAGTAGCTGCTACTGCCTCCCAGGCGGCATTGCTGACCCTGCTGCTCGTCCTCCTCGCCCTTTGGGGGAACATAACATCCCGCCTCTCATTTACAGTGGCGAGAAGCAGCCTGACCAGGTCGGGCATCGCCAAAGCGAGGAGCAGGTCTGCGCACTGCCCATTTTGTGCGTTGACTGAGAGTGAGTGGTGAGGGAGCGTTTAAAAGCAACTCCCCCTCGTTAGCGGCGAGATGTTGCGGCGCAAGTCCGGTGAGACAGCCAGCAATGGTGAGAGTCCTGTGGGGGGGCTCATTTGTGGACCTAGACCGATGAATATGGGCAGTGATCCCGCAGAAGCGGGCGTTGAGGATCACTCCACCAAGGCCGCCCACACATGCATGCGCATATGCACACACACCCTTTTAGGTCAATACTTCTGTTCACGTTGCAACTGATGGGAAGGAGCTGAATTAAGAGCCTAGATCTCAACCTCTTGGAGCTCGACTGAATCAAATAGACGGCTCGAGGTTCCAATTTCTAGCCTGGCCATGTCTGTACATGCCAACTGGCTGTGGTTCACCTCATGGATGTCTCTCTCACTGAAAAAAATGCATTTCAGTTCTTTATTTAATACATTTTCTGGCAATTTGGAGCTGACCTCTTTGTCTTCCCATTCCCCTGAAAACATATCTCTTGATCACCTCTCCTCATATCTCCTTATATGACTTGATGTGAAATTTTGAGAATGCTCCTTTGGGCATTTATTACATTAAAGGCCAAATAAATTATGTGCTGATGTCGTATTTGGTTTGTTTAAACTCTTGACCATGACTGTTGTTCCTTTACCACGTTGCTTTGGCCAATCCTGTCAGAGGCTCTGCCAGATCCACCCTGCCAATACCGAGAGTCCCAATGAAGTATTAGTCTGAGTTTAACAGGAAATTCTAGAACTATTCACCAGATCTGGCAGGATCTGTCCATAAAGGAACAGGGTTCATGTTTCAGGCAGCATTAACTGTTCCTCACTCTACAGATGCTGCATAACTTGCTGAGTATTTCCAGCATTTTGCTGACATTTCGGATTTCCAGTGTCTGCAGTATTTTACACTTTTGTATTAGCTCTAGTTTCTGTTCAAAGTGCGTGAGTTTGCCATCTACATTTCACTCGTGGGCTGTACAGTGAACCTGTTGCACCAGCTCATTGCTTAGCACCTCAAGAGAGGGAAATAACGGCAGCGCAGTGGCACAGTGGGTTAGCCCTGCTGCCTCACGGCGCTGAGGTCCCAGGTTCGCTCCCGGCTCTGGGTCACTTTCCGTGTGGAGTTTGCACATTCTCCCCGTGTTTGCGTGGGTTTCGCCCCCACAACCCAAAGATGTGCAGGATAGGTGGATTGGCCACACTAAATTGCCCCTTAATTGGAAAAAATGAATTGGGTACTCTAAATTTATTTTTAAAAAGAGGGAAATAATGACAAAGGTCTCAGGTCTCTGACACAAGCCTGATCATCTCAACCTCAGGACATCGCTGCAGGAACTCCTTAGGGCAGTGTTCTAGATCTAACCATCTTCAGCTGCTTCATAAATAACTGTCGCTCTCGTTCCGGTGACAGGGATGTGCTGAGCGGACGTGTGATAGGTGGCTCTCCTCCTGAAAACTTCAAATGAGGCACTTTTAGCTCAAAAAATAGGTCGCTAAACCAGGGAAAAAAAACTCCACCGTCCTCCAACACTACAACAGTGAATGAGACATGCCACGCAACAATTTGAGGGGCCAAAAGGACAGCAGCATCAGTAAAAGCCTGGAGAGGAAGAATGAGGTGACGATGAACACACGGGGCGACAAGGAATAGGCCGCACCCGAACGGGATGGGCCACCAGGGCATAGAACATACAGTGCAGAAGGAGGCATTTCGAGTCTGCACCGACCCACTTAAGCCCTCACTTCCATCCTATCCCCGTAACCCAATAACCCCTCCTAAACCTTTTGGACACCAAGGGCAATTTAACATGGCCAATCCACCTAACCTGCACGTCTTTGGACTGTGGGAGGAAACCGGAGTACCCGGAGGAAACCCACGTGGACACGGGAGAACGTGCAGACTCTGCACAGACAGTGACCCAGCGGGGAATTGAACCTGGGATCCTGGCGCTGTGAAGCCACAGTGCTATCCACTTATGCTACCCTGCTGCCCTACCTTATGCCCGCCCCTCAATAAACGAATGGATGAAACTCCTAACACAGGAACTCCAGTTGCACAGAGACGTCATCAAATTAGAAATGATGGTGACTGTGAAGGCAGTGGTAACGGAGGCACTGGTCCCCTTTCAAGTGATGCTCGAAAACGCGGAGCGGCGACTGGAGATGCTGGAGGTGACAATCAGGGAGTGGAGAAGACTGTGACCGACCAGATCGCCTCACTAGAAGCGGAGATGGCAAGGTTGGTGGCGAAGCAAGGTACGCTGATAGATAAGATCAAGGACCAGGAAAACCGGTTGCGCCGTCAAAACCTCCACATTGTGGGCCTACCAAAGGATACCGAGGGCAGAAGCCCCACGGAGTAAGTGGCCCAGAAGCAGACTCGATGGGTCGAATGGCTTCCTTTTGCACTGTAGGGATTCTATGATTCAATCCAGAGATTTAAGAACATAAATTTGGACTCTCACTCCAGTGGAGTGAGTAGGGCGTGTTATCTTTTAAATGAAAGATGAAAGTGAGGCTCTATCTGCCCTCTTGGATGGATGTAAAAAATCCCACGGAACTATTTCAAAGAAGAGGAGAGATTGCCCAAGCGTCTTGGGAAATACTAATTCAATCAAACACTTACAAAGATTCCAGCTGATTTTTCTCATTGCTGTTTATGGGACCTGATTATGTGTAAATTGTATGCCATGGTTCCTAATTTATAACCCGTTTAAAATTACTGTAGAGCATTTTGGAATGACCTGAGGCTGTGAATGACACTACATAAACACTCATTCTTTTTTTAGATCTCCCTTTGTGTCGCAATACTTTCAAAGACGACAGTTCAGAAGCAATTCAGACTGTTTGTTAAATTTTAATAAGATGCTCACCTGCATACAAGGAATTTTCAGAAATAAGCTACTCCTCCTCACTGTACTTCAAAAAAGATTGAAAAAACCCAACGTGCACGAATACCTCTACTCCCTCATCAAACGTCACTCTGGCTGGCAAAACACCGTCTATCTCCTCTCTGCCCAAGCATGCATATCGACCACAGCTTTATCGCACTCAGCCCACATACTGGAAATCCCCCCCATTGCAGAACTACACTCAGTCTTCCACTCAACACAATGTCAAATACACCATCTATAAGGCAAAATACTGGACTTGTTAACCACAGTAAAATGAGGGAACCCCCCTTCACCCCATTCAATCAGTTGTCTAGGCCCACCAAAGCAGGTAAGGATTTTAGTTAAATGCCTCATCTGAAAGATGGCACCTCTGTCAGTGTAGTTCTCCTTCAGTACAGCACTCTCTTTAAATCTCTGCAGTGGAACCTGAACCTATGGCCTTCAGGCTCAGACACTGAAATGATACTTGCTGAGTCAGAGCTGGCACGTAAATAATACAGGGGTAGAACATAGAACATACAATGCAGAAGGAGGCCATTCGGCCCATCGAGTCTGCACCTACCCACATTAAGCCCTATCCCAGTAACCCAATAACCCCTCCTTGACCTTTTTGGACACTAAGGGAAATTTAGCATGGCCAATCCACCTAACCTGCACGTCTTTGGTCTGTGGGAGGAAACCAGAGCACCCGGAGGAAACTCACGCAGACACGGGGAGAACGTGCAGACGCCGCACAGATAGTGACCCAGCGAGGAATCGAACCTGGGACCCTGGCGCTGTGAAGATACAGTGCTAGCCACTTGTGCTACCGTGCTGCCCTGGTAGAGGGTAGATGCTGGTGCAGAGGTAGCAGGTACTACAGTTAGCCTCGTCATCAACGCATGAATTAATGCAGTTAGCGTTGGGAAGCTATTCGACACCTGAGGGGTTAGTAGCACTCTCGCCTCTTGAGTCAGAAAGATATAGATTCAAGTTTCAGTCCAGAGGCTTGAGCTTAAAAACCGAGGCAGACATTCCAGTGTGGCACTGAAAAGCGTTTTCTGAGGTGCTGCGTCTTTTAGATGGCACATTAAATGAGGTCCAGCTTTGCTCTCCTAGATTGACATGAAAGATCCCATGGCATTATTTCACAGTGTCTTCGCCAATACTTATATCTCCATCAAGACTAAATTATCTGGTCATCATTGCTATGCTGTTTGTGGGGACTTGCTGCAAATAGAGTACCATGTTTTCTATATATCACCAAGGTGGCTACATTTAAAAACAGAACTTCCTTGGCTGTAAAATGTTTTGAGACATTCAGAGGCCATGAAAGACACTGTATAAATGCAAGTCTTTATTTTTCATTGCATGTAAATTTCCATGTATAAGGAATAACAGCATTTCCGAAAGAAGAGATTCGGGATGCAATGTTCTCAACATTCTGTACAGCCTAGAGTACACTGGCAGCAACTCCAGTGTTTTAGGATTAAAAGCGGAGATCCTGCTTAGGTAGTGACACCCATATACTGCTGTTCAGAGATTGGGGATAAAGAGAATATTCTCAGATTGACGGGATATGACGAGTGGTATTATACCACGGGTTTGTACTTGGGCCTCAGTTATTCCCCAGATGTAGCAATGCCATGGATGAAGGGATATAGAGTTGTATACCCAAGTTTGCGGATGACACTAAGTTTGGAGGAACGTTAAGTTGGGTGGATGGGAGAAAAAAGTTACAAAGGCATAAAGGCAGATAAGCGAGTGGGCAGAACTGTGACAGAAGGAGATCAATGAGGAAATGTTTGAGGCCATCTACTTTGGATCAGAAAATGGACAAATTGGAATGTTTTCCTGATGGTGAGAAACTAGCAACTGTGGAGCAGAGAAGGGATTTGGGAGTTCAGGTGTACAAAGCGCTATAAGCTAGACCATAATAAAAAAACAAATCAAACGAACGAATGGAATGTAGGCCTTGATCTCACGTTGGTCAGAACACAAAAGTTAAGAAGTGATGCTTCAGTTGTACTGGACCATAATCAGTCCCCTTCCGGAGAACTGCAGTCAGTTCTGGCACTGATTCCAGGGAAAGATAATACCCTCGGAGGGGATACAGCATAAACTTACCAAATTGATAACACAGCTTAAAGGTTTAGAACATAGAACATAGAAAAATACAGCACAGAACAGGCCCTTCGGCCCACGATGTTGTGCCGAACCTTTGTCCTAGATTAATCATAGATTATCATAGAATTTACAGTACAGAAGGAGGCCATTTGGCCCATCAAGTCTGTACCGGCTCTTGGAAAGAGCACCCTACCCAAGGTCAACACCTTCACCCTACTATCCCCATAACCCAGTAACCCCACCCAACACTAAGGGCAATTTTGGACACTAAGGGCAATTTATCATGGCCAATCCACCTAACCTGCACATCTTTGGACTGTGGGAGGAAACCGGAGCACCCGGAGGAAACCCACGCACACACGGGGAGGTAAATCCCCTTTGCACCTCTTCCAAAGCTTCCACATCCTTCCTAAAATCAGGCGACCAGAACTGCACACAGTACTCCAAATGTGGCCTTACCAAGGTTCTGTACAGCTGCATCATCACCTCACGGCCCTTAAATTCAATCGCTCTACTAATGAACGCTAGCACCATAGGCCTTCTTCACAGCTCTATCCACTTGAGAGGCAACTTTCAAAGATCTATGAACATCGATCCCAAGATCTCTCTGCTCCTCCACATTGCCAAGAACCCTACCGTTAACCCTGTATTCCACATTCATATTTGTCCTTCCAAAATGGACAACCTCACACTTTTCAGGGTTAAACTCCATCTGCCACTTCTCAGCCCAGCTCTGCATCCTATCTGTGCCTCTTTGCAGCCGACAACAGCCCTCCTCACTATCCACAACTCCACCAATCTTCGTATCGTCTTCAAATTTAGTGACCCACCCTTCAACTCCCTCATCCAAGTCATTAATGAAAATTACAAACAGCAGATACCCAGAACTGATCCCTGCGGTACGCCACTGGTAACTGGGCTCCAGGCTGAATATTTGCCATCCACCACCACTTTCTGACTTCTATTGGTTAGCCAGTTTGTTATCCAACTGGCCAAATTTCCCACTATCCCATGCCTCCTTACTTTCTGCATAAGTTATTAAAGGCTCAATTATGAGGTTAGAAAGTTGAGGGATAATCTAATAAAAGTTTTTAAAGATGGGCCTATTTTCTCTCGAGGGAATTTAGAACAAGGCAGGGTAATATTAAAGTTAGAGCTAAGCTATTCTAATAGCAAAATTTTACTGAGGTCAACAATTTATTTCACTAAGTATATCAATGCATATGAAGCAAAGGCAGGTCAATGGAGCTGCAGTACAGATCAAGCATTACGTAACTGAATGATAGAACAGACTTGATGGGCTGAAGGATCTCCTCTCCTCTTATGTCTCCGAAATACCATACATAGAGGGTGGAATCTGCATGCAATTTATATATCACCCTCATCAATTCCACAGGTCTGTGTGGCTTTGGAATGTGGTGCAAGAGCATGAGATGTTTTTTTTTTCTGCTCCAGCTCAAATTTCATATTCAAAAGTAAAGCCTCAAATCACAATTAAAGAGAAAGGCACAAAGTAAAGGAAAGGAAAATAAGCACTTAAGCATGCACAAGAGAAAATGCTTTAATTTTTCTCAGGTAACAATTTATATGAAAGCTGCATTTGATAAACAAAACTTTAAGCAAACACAATTTCAGTGAAGAATCTTTTATATACCGACACCTATTAAATCTGGTCTCCTGTGGCATCCCCCACTTCCTTTGCTCCAGCACTGGCAGCTGTGCCTTCAACTGACTAGATCCTAAGTCCTGGAATTCCCTCCCTAGAGCTCTCTGGCTCAGCCTCTGTAATTTTCTCCTCTCTTCTCCTTTAAGGCACTCCTTAAAACCTACTCTTTGATGAGCAAGCACCCTGATGTTCCCTTTTGTGGCATTATTTTCTGATTATGCTTTGGGTATTTTGCTGTATTAAAGGTGCCACATGTATGTAAGTTGCTGTTGCAAATCATTCAAGCTTAGAGTGAGCTCAACCTCAAGGGGACGTTTTGCTAGGTTTAAACCTGCTCTATCTCGTTCAATGCTCAAATTCCAAGCCAAGTAGAACTGGGGGCAAGGCAGTAATTCTTTATTCTCAACACATCTTACAAGTTACCCGTTATGAACCAGCAACATCGGCTTCATTCCGATGTCGCTGCCCACCTGCACTCCTCCATTGGCCCAGTGTCAAAGTTAGAATTCACTGCGGATTGCCTGGAAAAGATAGGGAGACTTAGCAGAGTAAGATGTTACAGAGAGATAGCTAATGTCTTATGGAAACTTCAGAAGCCTTTACATTCTATATTAGTTCAGGGGAGGTATTCCTGTCCTCGGGTAACACTAGAAATTCCTGTGTGGAATAAGCAGATCTGAAGATAACAGGACAGTCACACACATGCACGCACACACTCACACATTCCTTCTCTCACAAGTACACATGCAAACACACAACAAATATAGGCGTTTGTGAACAAATATTAATGCTCCAGCAGGTCCCACACAAGTGATTGCTATTACATACAAATAGACACAAGACATAAGCATATACATGCATGAATGTTATAACAGAAATAAATACACGTGCTCACGTGCATATGAATGCTCCCACAGCTAACATGCATCCAAACACAAGCATTCTATAAGTAGCCAGGCTGTAACAACAGATGTCATTTTCCTAACCAAGCAAATGCTTTCCGGCAGCAACTGCAGGCAGCCAAGGAACAACCTCTGTTCCCAGCAATTCACTGCGGGCAGCTAGATTAGGATCTGTCAGAAAAAATAAAATACAGAAAAGAAAGGCTGACAGCCAGCTTTGGAATTCCCTCGATAAAACTCTCTATGTACCTCACTTTTCTCCTAACATCTTCCCCTAAATCTCCCTCTAATTTTTTTGTCACTTTTCCTAATATCTCCTTTTGTCGCCCAGTGTCAAATTTTGTTTCATAATGTTCCTTTGAAGCACCTTGGAGCGTGTTTCCATGTTAAACACACCATATAAATATAAGTAGTTGTTGCAAAAGGGGATAGTCTTTGTTGTATGTTTTTCTTTTCCAAGATCTACACAGGCCAAATCCATAAAGCTGCAGCTTTCAGCTGTGTCCTGCTCGATTAGAGTACAGTAAACAACAGGCTTGCTCCATCTCTCCCCCACCCAGATCTTCTGAGCAGAGCCGGAGTACAAAAACTTCACTCAGCATCTTATGCTGAACACAGAGTATCTAAAGACTCTTTGATGTGGCCTTTATCTCCCTTTGCAAAAACAGTAGAAGTGTTTTGATGCACATGGAAGTTGTAACTTAATTTTTCTTTTGACAGCTAAGTCCTACAGCAGAAAAATAATCTGCACCAAATATAAGTTACACCCATGTTCTCCACCCACCCCAGGGGCTCATTGGGTTACTGTAGTGGAGACATGTGTTTGCCTGGTTTTGTTGATCAGCAGGCTGATCTCGGCATAACGTGTACTTCCAGAACCATGGGGCGAGGAATTCTTCAGGATTACACAGGCGAATGGCTCGTTGGCACTCAGAGGTGAAGAATAGGTCCCCATAGGCAGCTGGTCTTTGTGGCCAGTAAAAAATTCAAGAGGGGGAAATTACTAAAGTAATTCATACCCAAGTACAGTTCTCAACTTCCTCACCATGTAATGTACAGCTGAGCTACAGACCGGCAAGGTAAATATTGATCAGTCCATCAGAAAGGACTGCCCTGTTTTTCAGAATAATGCCATGGAGTCTTTTTACATCCACGAAAGAGAAAAATTAGAAATAAAGTGGGGAAAATCCACTAGAAATAGTGGAGTTGGATGTTCAGCCAAGGGCACTCAATGGTCCAGTTTCAGAAATTATCCATATTATAGGGCAGGGCAGCACGTAAACAGAAATGATTAAAAACAGGATTCTGGAGAAATGTAACAAAATCATTGTACAGAATCTCGGATGCACAAGTACCTGCCTGTGGAAACGACACAGCTCCTCCTGAACTTGTCTAATTGGCAGTGCCACTGTGAAATGTGGGAGAGTGTGTGTGGAACTGGGGGGAAATGGAACCAGAACAACTCTGGAGCTGTAATTTTGTTAAAATATGGCTTCCGGTGGCTGTGATGGATCAGTAAGCCACACATTTGGGAGCTCCCGTTTTAAAGAGATTTTTCGGCTCTTTTGAGAGCCCAAAACGGAAATTTTTCGACGTCTCCCGGTGGGGGAAGGTGTGCTGAACGACTTTCCCTGCAGTCCATGACTCGAACTCGGAGTGGAAAGGGGGAAAAAACAGCAGCAGCTCCTCAGAAAAAACGGGGGAAGGGATCCAAGATGGCCGCCGACAGAGCTCCAGAGGAATGGAGACTCTGGGCCCAGGAACAACAAACTGATCTCCTGCGCTGCTTTAAAGAATTCAAGGATGAAGTACTGAGCTCTCTGCAGGAAACGAACAGAAGGCTGTCAGAGATTCAGTCCACCCAGGGTGCTGCCATCAAGAAGTTGCAGACGCAGGCCATTGAACGAGAGGAGGAGGCCGTGGTCCTCGTGAGTAAAGTGGAGGGGCACGTAGCACTCCACAAGAAGTGGCAGGAACGCTTTGAGGAGCTGGATCACCGCATGAGGCTGAAAAACCTGCGGATCTTGGGCCTTGCAGAGGGGCTGGAGGGATCGGACCTGACAGCCTATGTGGCTGTAATGCTGAATTCGCTAGTGGGGGCCGGATCTCTCCATCTGCCCTTGGAGCTGGAGGGAGCGCACAGGGTGCTGGCCAGGAGGCCCAAGGAAGATGAACCCCCGCGTGCGGTGCTGGTGAGGTTCCACCGGTTCAGTGATCGGGAGTGCGTGCTGCGCTGGGCCAAGAAGGTGAAGAGCAGCAATTGGGAGAATGGGGTAGTGCGGATCTACCAGGACTGGAGTGCGGAGGTGGCTAAGCGGCGGTCCGGATTTAATCGGACGAAAGAGGTGCTTTATAGAAAAAAGATAAAGTTCGGAATGTTGCCGCCCGCGCGCCTGTGGGTAACTTATTTGGACCGGCACCATTATTTTGATTCCCCGGAGGAGGCGTGGGCCTTCGTGCGGACGGAGAAACTGGACTTGAACTAGGGGTTGGGGGTTGCGAGGTCGGCTGTAAGATATTAGTGCTGGATTCTGCTGTTGCTGTGTTCTCTTTTTCTTCTGTTGTTTTCTTCTTGTTTTAGTACTTTTGCAATTTTGATATGGTTATTTACGGAGGGGTTGTTCTGCTATGTTTTTGTTTTTGTGCTGTGGGACATTGTCTGGGCTGTGTATCTTGAGGGGAGGGTCGGGGGGGGGTATGTTGTATTCTATGCCGGAGTGGGGGTATGGAGTGGGGCTGATATTTGGGAGCTGCGTCAGAAGGGTGTGGTGGGGCAGTGCAAAAGCGCGGGCTTTCCTCTGGTTTCCCGTGCTGCGGGGCTGGGGGGTGGAGATGGTGACGGGGGAGGCGGGGCCTTAACTGGTTCTTCCCCGCGCTGGAGCGGTGCCAGGAGGAGGGATAGATTGGGGGATGATCCCACTTCGGGAGGGGTCGGGCTATTGGCGGGAGTTTCCGGGGTCAGCAGAAGTTAGCTGACCCACGGAAGTACAATGGAGGACGGTTCGCACTGGGAGGGTTCCTAGCCTGGGGGGGAAGGGAGGGGGGGAAAGGGGAATACCGGGTTGCTGCTGGTAGGGTCAAGAAGGAGCTGGTGGGGGCTGGGGGGACAGAGGTGAGGGGTTGTCGCTATGGGGACGGGGTCGAGCAGGGGGTGCTGGCCTGGGGCGGGCAGTCAACGGGCTATGGCTAGCCGACGGGGGAGGGGGGCGGGACGCCCTCTGATCCGGTTGGTCACCTGGAATGTGAGAGGGTTGAATGGGCCGGTGAAGCGGTCGAGGGTACTGGCTCACCTGAAGGGGCTAAAGGCGGATGTGGCAATGCTTCAGGAGACCCACCTGAGGGTGGCGGACCAGGTCCGCCTGAGGAAGGGATGGGTGGGGCAGGTTTTCCACTCGGGGTTGGATGTGAGGAACCGGGGAGTGGCGATTCTGGTGGGGAAAAATGTGTTGTTTGAGGCATCGGAGGTGGTGGCGGATAAGGGGGGTAGGTATGTGATGGTTAGGGGCAGGCTACAAGGAGAGAAGGTGGTACTGGCTAGTGTGTATGCCCCAAATTGGGACGATGCGGGCTTTATGAGGCGTATGTTGGGACGGATCCCGGATCTGGAGGCGGGAGGTCTGATCATAGGGGGGGACTTTAATACGGTGTTGGATCCTTCACTGGATCGGTCCAGCTCTAGGACGGGTAGGAGGCCGGCGGCGGCCAAGGTACTGAGAGGGTTTATGGACCAGATGGGTGGGGTGGATCCATGGAGGTTTGTAAGGCCGAGGGCACGCGAGTACTCTTTCTTCTCCCACGTACATAGGGTCTACTCTCGGATAGATTTCTTCGTGGTGAGTAGGGGACTGATTCCGAGAGTGGAGGAGGCCGAGTATTCGGCCATTGCAATCTCCGACCACGCTCCGCATTGGATAGAGTTGGAGATGGGAGAGGTGCGAGACCAACGTCCATTGTGGCGGTTGGATGTGGGGTTGTTGGCAGAGGAGGAGGTGTGTAGGAGGGTCCGGGCAAGTATTGAGGGGTACCTTGAGGTGAATGATACGGGGGAGGTTCAGGTGGGGATGGTCTGGGAAGCCCTGAAGGCAGTAATTCGTGGGGAGCTGATATCCATCCGGGCACACAGGGAGAGGAGCGAAAGGAGTGAGAGGGATAGACTGGTGGGAAAGATGCTGGAGGTGGACAGGAGGTATGCAGAGGCACCAGAGGAGGGACTGTTGGGGGAGAGGCGCAGCCTGCAGACTAAATTTGATTTGCTGACCACTAGAAAGGCGGAGGCACAGTGGAGGAAGGCACAAGGGGCAGTGTACGAAAAGGCGAGTAGGATGCTGGCTCATCAGCTGCGTAAGCGGGATGCGGCTAAGGAGATTGCTGGAGTGAGAGATAAGAGTGGGAATGTGGTGCGGAAGGGGGTAGAGGTGAATGAGGTCTTCAAGGATTTTTACGGGGAACTGTACCGGTCGGAGCCAACGGGGGAGAGGAGGGGAATGGAGAGGTTCCTTGACGGGCTTTCTTTCCCGAAGGTGCAGGAGGAGAAGGTGGAGGGGTTGGGTGCGCCGATTGAGCTGGAGGAGCTAGTTAAGGGGATCGGGCAGATGCAGTCAGGGAAGGCACCGGGGCCGGATGGGTTCCCGGTGGAATTTTATAAAAAGTTTGTGGATCTAGTGGGCCCCTTGCTGGTGCGAACACTCAATGAAGCGTGGGAGGGGGGGACTTTGCCCCCGACGATGTCACGGGCGCTGATCTCGTTAATTTTAAAGAAGAACAAGGACCCCCAGCAGTGTGGTTCATACAGGCCCATATCTCTCCTCAACGTGGACGCTAAGGTGCTGGCAAAAATCCTGGCCACCAGGATAGAGGACTGTGTGCCAGGGGTTGTGCACGAGGACCAGACAGGTTTTGTGAAGGGAAGGCAGCTGAACACGAATGTGCGGAGATTGCTGAATGTCATTATGATGTCGGCGATTGAGGGGGAGGCAGAGATAGTGGTGGCACTGGATGCGGAGAAGGCCTTCGATAGAGTGGAGTGGGGGTACCTATGGGAGGTGTTGGGGAGGTTTGGATTTGGTGAAGGGTTCATTAGATGGGTAAGGCTGTTATATGAGGCCCCGATGGCGTGCGTGGCTACGAATAGGAGGAGGTCGGAGAACTTCCGGCTTTACCGAGGGACCAGGCAGGGTTGCCCCTTGTCCCCCTTGTTGTTTGCAATGGCAATCGAGCCGCTGGCGATGGCATTGAGAGATTCAGAGAGGTGGAGAGGCTTGGTGCGAGGTGGAGAGGAACATAGGGTGTCGTTGTATGCCGACGACCTGTTACTGTATGTGGCGGACCCGGTGGGAGGGATGCCGGGAGTGATGGAGTTACTAGCCGAGTATGGGACCTTCTCAGGTTATAAATTAAACTTAGGCAAGAGCGAGGTGTTTGTGGTGCACCCTGGAGACCAGGAGGAAGGAATTGGTGGGCTCCCGCTTAGGCGGGCAGGGGAGAGCTTTAGGTACCTGGGGGTGCAAGTGGCCAGGGACTGGGGGACTCTCCACAAGCATAACTTTACCAGGCTGGTAGATCAGATGGAGGAGGAGTTCAGGAGGTGGGACATGCTGCCATTGTCGTTGGCGGGGAGGGTGCAGTCCGTCAAAATGACAGTGCTTCCGAGGTTCTTGTTCCTTTTTCAGTGCCTGCCCATATTTATCCCCAGGGCCTTCTTCAGGAGAGTGACTAGCAGTATTCTGAGTTTTGTGTGGGCACATGGGACTCCGAGAGTGAGGCGGGTGTTCCTGGAGCGAGGAAGGGATGAAGGTGGGCTGGCACTGCCCAACCTTCTGGGGTACTATTGGGCAGCCAATGTGTCAATGGTGCGTAAATGGGTGATGGAGGGGGGAGGGGCGGCGTGGAAAAGAATGGAGATGGCGTCATGTAAGCCTGGGTGCCATGGTAACGGCACCGTTGCCGCTCTCCCCTAAGAGGTTTACCACGAGCCCGGTGGTGGCGGCGACCCTAAGAATCTGGGAACAATGGAGACGGCATCGGGGGGAAACAGGGGGCTTGATGGAGGCTCCACTGGGTGGCAACCATCGGTTCATCCCGGGGAACACGGATGGGGGATTCAGGGGGTGGCAAAGGGCGGGCATCAGCAAATTGAGGGACCTGTTTATTGGCGGGAGGTTTGCGGGCCTGGGGGAACTGGAAGATAAATTTGGCCTTCCCCAGGGGAACATGTTCAGATACCTGCAGGTAAAGGCGTTTGCTAGGCGACAGGTAGAGGGATTCCCTTTGCTGCCCTCGCAGGGGGCGATGGACAGGGTGCTTTCGGGGGTGTGGGTAGGAGAGGGGAAGGTGTCTGACATCTATAAGGTAATGCAGGAGGTGGAGGAGTCGTCAGTGGAGGAGCTGAAGGCTAAATGGGAGGAGGAACTCGGGGAGCAGATAGAGGACGGGACTTGGGCGGATGCCTTGGAGAGAGTCAACTCTTCCTCCTCATGTGCGAGGCTTAGTCTCATCCAATTTAAGGTGCTGCACCGGGCCCACATGTCCGGGACTAGGATGAGTAGGTTCTTCGGGGGTGAGGACAGGTGCACCAGATGTTCGGGGAGTCCTGCGAACCACTCCCATATGTTCTGGGCATGCCCAGCACTGGAAGAATTCTGGAAGGGGGTGGCGGGGACGGTGTCGAGGGTGGTTGGATCCAGGGTCAAACCAGGGTGGGGACTCGCGATTTTTGGAGTTGCGGTAGAGCCGGGAGTGCAGGAGGCGAAAGAGGCCGGTGTCCTGGCCTTTGCGTCCCTAGTAGCCCGTCGAAGGATTCTGTTACAATGGAAGGATGCAAGGCCCCCAAGCGTGGAGACCTGGATCAGTGACATGGCGGGATTTATAAAATTGGAAAAGGTCAAATTTGCCCTGAGAGGATCAATACAAGGGTTCTATAAACGATGGCAGCCTTTTTTGGACTTCCTGGCTCAGAGATAGGTAACTGGGTCAATAGCAGCAGCAACCCGGGGGGGGGGGGGGGGGGGGGGGGGGTGCATTATTGTAGTGTTTATTCTGTAACTTTATAGTGTGTTAATATGCGTTGTTGTTAAAATGCTGGGTTGTTCATGGGGATGGGGCAAATGTATATGATTGTTAATATTATTGTTATTTTCGGTATTTTACTAAGGTGCGTCAATGTTGTATAAAATCAAAATTTCTCAATAAAAATTATTTAAAAAAAAAAAAAATTTTGTTAAAATATATTCTCGGATGCTGGTGACACCGACTAGGCAGTATTCATTGTCTAAGCCTAGTTGAGATCAGGGCTTTCAGAATCATCCACATAGTTTGAGAATGGAGTCATGTACAGGACAGACCAACTGAGGATGACATGTTTCCTTCCCTGAAAGACATGAATGAACAAAGTTTTAGGGGTTTTATTAAATGGTCATTTTTTTCTCCCCGTGCCAGCTACAAGATTTAATTGAATTTCACTTCATTTGTTGTGGTGAGATTTAAACTCTCAATCTTTGGGTTTCCCCTCAAGTTCTGTATCTGATAGTCTAAGGCTACTGTACTCTTGATTATGCCTTGGGACTTAAGTTAAAGGTGCTATATAATGCATTTTGTTGTTGTTATAAGGGGGTGGCAAGTTGCAGGATAATATGATACCACAGGCCTACATGGATACCCACCACACACTCATGTCCACTCTAATATATGGAAATTACAACACTTCCAGACTGGAGTGTTCTAGTCAGAACAAGATAAAATGTGTTTACAAACAACATGATCACACAGAAAATAAAAGAATAGACAGAAGCACACTTGATTTTCAGAATACTCATTCCATCAGCTGGTAAATAATCCAGCATTTTACAGCCAAGGTCACCCTGCCTTTATCGCCTGACCTCATGCATACATTGCAAAGGAATTCACTAGATAGTGATTTGGAACTCAGACTGATGTTTTCCCCCCTGTTTATCCTTGAGCCTGACCGGAATACAGAGTTTCAATCCTGAGACCGTCTATTCTCAATTAATTTGTCATACTCTGCAGTGCCCAACAAGTCACCAGAAGAGGCTTCAAAGTCTTGTACGGCTTAATGTTGAGGCAGCACCGATTGTTCAGGGCACATTGAGATCACCGCTGGCAACAGGAGACCATAGCTAAAGGGTTTGTTACGGTTGCAGCTGAGGAGTGCGAGATCATCATTGGCCTGCTTCTCAAATTTCTTTGTGTATATCAGGGTGAGGGGTAACAGAGCTGAGAAATGCAACTTTTCCCATTTTATTTATACATTTTAATAATATTCATGATCAAAATCTGAGCTTTTCTGGCAAAGCCAGCATTTATTGCCCATTTGCGGTTAGCCTTGGGAAAGTGATGGTAGCCTTATTTTTGAACCATTGCAGTCCATATGAGAAGATGTTTCCAGAGTGCCATGAGGTGGGAAGTTCCAGGATTTTGACTCCACGACCATTCAGTTGCCAGTGTCAGCATCAAACATACCCACGTCAAAGACAGCATGGGTTAGACACAGAGTACAGTCCCATCTAAGAAAAGTCAGCATAAAATCAGGTGACCATAGACTGCTTTTCCCTTTGAGGGGGAGAGCTGACTGGTGGTGATTTAACCTGAGGATCACCACACCTCAGACAAGTGGCAAGGTTGAGAAGGTGGGCATTCCTGAATAACCTCAGCCAGTACGGAAATTGAACCCATCCTGTTGGCCTTATTCGGCAACACGAACCAGCTGTCCAGCAACTGAGCTCGTCCCATTTACTCATCCACCATCTCACTTAATCACCCCCAATGCATCATGTCAGCAGAGAGAACCTCGAGGATTGTGGGCCTGCAGTAGGTCAGAGATTAGGGGCGAAATTCTCCGACCCCCAGCAGGGTCGGAGAATCGCCTGGAGCCACCTAAAATCCCGCCCCCGCCGCGGCAGAGATTCTCCGCCACCCGGGAAGTGGCGGCGGCGGAATCTCGCCACTCCGATCGGAGAGGCCCCTGCGGTGATTCTCCGGCCCGGATGGGCCGAAGTCCCGCCGCTGGGAGGCCTCTCCCGCCGCCGAGATTTGAACCACCTCTGGAACGGCGGGATCAGCGGCGCGAGCGGGCCCCGGGGTCCTGGGGGGGGGGGGGGGGGCAATCGAACCCCCACGGTGGCCTGGCCCGCGATCGGGGCCCCCACTCAGACTCCGGGCCAGTGCCCTGGGTGCACTATTTTCCTCCGCGGCCGCCACAGCCTCCGCCATGGCGGAAGCGGAAGAGAACCCCACATCGCGCATGCGCCGGCAGTGACGCGTTTGATGAGTCTGCAATACCTTCTAATGGGGCTGTAAATTCTACTGATACAGTCACAGGAGCTACTGTCTGAGGATACTCTACACAGGCAATGAAGTTCAACAGAGCTTACTGAAAAGATAAACAGTCACCATTTGTCAAACATTGCGTATATACCTAGTTTATAGGGACCAGGTACAGGCTGAGGATTATAGACATAGATACAGGTTGGGACTGGAGCTTACAGGCACAGTACAGGATAGGACCGAAGGTTATAGACATAGTTACAAGGACAGGCTGAGACTGGATGGTACAGGCTGAGACTGCAGTTTCCAGACACAGGTACAGGCTGGAACTGGGGTACAGGCTGGAACTGGAGTTTACAGACACAGGTACAGTCTGGGCCTGGAGTATACAGACACAGGTACAGGCTGGGTCTGGAGCATACAGACACAGGTACAGTCTGGAGTTTACAGACACAGGTACAGTCTGGGTCTGGAGTATACAGACACAGGTACAGGCTGGGTCTGGAGTATACAGACACAGGTACAGTCTGGGTCTGGAGCATACAGACACAGGTACAGTCTGGGTCTGGAGTATACAGACACAGGTACAGGCTGGGTCTGGAGCATACAGGCACAGGTACAGTCTGGAGTATGCAGACACAGGTACAGGCTGGGTCTGGAGTATACAGACACAGGTACAGGCTGGGTCTGGAGCATACAGACACAGGTACAGGCTGGGTCTGGAGTATACAGACACATGTACAGGCTGGGTCTGGAGTATACAGACACAGGTACAGGCTGGGTCTGGAGTATACAGACACAGGTACAGGCTGGGTCTGGAGCATACAGACACAGGTACAGGCTGGGTCTGGAGCATACAGACACAGGTACAGGCTGGGTCTGGAGCATACAGACACAGGTACAGGCTGGGTCTGGAGCATACAGACACAGGTACAGGCAGAGTGTTATGGGCCAGGATTTAGAGAACCCCAAAGTGTATCAGTGAGTTCACCTGACCCACAACTTTTAATGGATTGTGGTATAGGGAGCACATGGCCCACCCTACATGTATGGAACAGCAGAAATGGAAAAGTACTTTTTAAAGCAAAACAATGTTTATTCTCTGAACTCAAGTTAACCTTTTTGAAACAAAGTTAACATCTTAGCAACCATTAATTCAAATACAACCCCCAAAGAATACAACACTAAGTAATCATTTAAGCCTTCCTTTTAACATCCATAAGACTTAAAACACCTTTTACCAGAAGCACATCAGGTTTACATTCACTAACTGAAAGCATTTATAATTCTGAATTCACCAAATGATCAAGAGATAGTCTTTTCATGGCAGAGATCTCAACAGTACACCTGCTCTGTCTGGCTTCAGCTCCAACACTGAAAACAAATCTAAAACACATTCTGCAGCAAACAGCCTAAAACCAAGTAAAAAGCTGACAGACAGCCCAGCTCCACCCACACACTGACATCACTGATAAACACCTATCTCTTAAAGGTACATTTCTTAAACACCCATTTCTCAAAGGTACTCTCACATGACACATGTGTTTACAGGCACATATACTGGCTGGAACTGGAGGGTATAGACACAGGTGCATGCTGGGACTGGAGCTTATAGGCACAGGTACAGGCTGGAACTGGAGATTACAGACACAGGTTCAGACTGGGTCTGGAGGTTTCAGACACAGGTACAGGTTGGGTCTGGAGGTTTCAGACTCAGATACAGGCTGGAACTCGAGGTTTCAGACACAGGTGCAGGCTGGAACTGGAGATCACAGACACAGGTACAGGTTGGGTCTGGAGGTTTCAAACACAGCTACAGGCTGGAACTGGAGATCACAGACACAGGTTCAGGCTGGGTCTGGAGGTTTCAGACTCAGATACAGGCTGGAACTCGAGGTTTCAGACACAGGTGCAGGCTGGAACTGAAGATTACAGACACAGGTACTGACAGGAGATAAAAGACACAGGTACAGGCTGAGAACGGAGGTTATAGCTTAGTGATGGGATGTTTAGTGTCTGTGATTCTCCAGCCTGATGGGATGGGAGTATATCCATGATCCCTACGCGTGATGCTGCTCGTGCTTTTTGAACTGGAAAATATTGGCTCTAATGCCTTCCAGCAGTTACTTAGTGAATGGTAGAAGCCAAAGTCTGTGTTGACTGACCAGTGTTTAAGCTGATAGCAGGAGAAATCTAAAATGGGCCAGAAAATATGAAGTGCATGTTGATGCACTATGCTCAGTGAAATCAATGCACCAGCCCCATCGTTCCAAATTACTTCCCCATTTCTCACTCTGCCTTCCTTTCCTTGCCAAAGTCCTTGAATGTATTGTCACCTCCCAAAGCCCAGTGCATCCTCCCCAGAACTCCATGTTAGAATTTCTTCAATCAAGTTTCCACACTTGCCAAAACAGCTCTAAACAATATCACAAATGGCATCCTATATGACTATGACAAAGGGAAACTTCCCTTCCTTGTCCTTCTTAATCAATCTACACCTTTGGCATGGTTAAGCACACCATCCTCTTCCAATGCCTCCTCGCCCATCATCATCCAGCTGGGTCTGACTGCTCTTGTCTGGTTCCATCCTTAACTATCCAACCGTGGCCGGCATTTTCATCCTGCTCGCACATCAATCTGATATTCCTTATGGATCTATCACTGGGTCACTTCTAACTAGTCATCTCCCTGCTGCCCCAGCAACATTGGCTGAAAAAACATCAGCATTCACATGTACGTGCATGACACTCAATGCAGATGTCTGCACTCCCCAAATTCTGGCCTCTTGGATCTGTCTGATCTCAAACACTTCATCATTGGTGAGTGGGCTTTGGCTGCTGAGCCCCTGAGCTCTGGAATTCCTTCCTACACCTCTCTGCTTCTCTACCTCAATTTTTCTTCTTATTCCTCACAATCGCCCTCTTTGACTTTTGCTCATCTGATCTTATGTGGCTCAGTATCAAATTTGTTTTATAATGACTCTGTGAAGCACCTTAAAAATACAAGTACTGTATAAATCCAAGTTGAGTTGGCATTGCAGCTCTCCTGAGAGGAAGCAGTGGCAAAACTTTGAATGCTGAACTTCCTGTGGCAGTCAGGTACAAAGATACCAGACTATTAAACACAAACAAAGATGATAATCTGACTGGGTGAGACACCGTCTGGGCCAGCAAAGGGCCCACACTAATCTGACCCGCTGCTTAATTCCAGCATATACAGGTTTCTCCTTGGCACTGTTGCAGCACACAGTGTAAATAAGCTTGTAACCTTCAGCCCACTGCAGACACCCAAACTCCAGCCCACTGCAGACACCCAAGAGTTGAGATATCCTGCAGTGACACTTCCTCCACTGGGGAGGGTGTTAGAAACAAAAAAATTGCTTCATTTACCACAGAAATGTCAAAAATATATCAGCGTGGCTGTGGTCCCCCTGTGTTGCTTGAACACACCCTGAAACCAACTGAAGCGAGGCAATCAGCTTGGAGGACAATGGTGTTGAACTAGAAAAAGAACCGTTAGACTGGTCAAGCCTGGGGAGAGGGGGAGGAAACAGGAACAGATCTGAATGTCACAGGTCACAACGACCAGACTCCAGCAGCTCTTCTCAAAGCACCCAGGAACACAGACCAGCAAGAGCCATCATTATTACTCTGATATGAGGGAACTCTGAAAGCAGAATTTGAGGGAGGGAAGATGCCACATTGTTTTAGAAGAAGTTTTAGAACAGTACAGCACAGAACAGGCCCTTCGGCCCTCAATGTTGTGCCGAGCCATGATCACCCTATTCAAACCCACGTATCCACCCTATACCCCTAATCCAACCCCCCCCCCCCCCCCCCCCCCCCCCCCACCCCCTCCCAACCTTACTTTTTTTTTAGGACACTACGGGCTATTTAGCATGGCCAATCCACCTAACCCGCACATCTTTGGACTGTGGGAGGAAACCGGAGCACCCGGAGGAAACCCACGCACACACGGGGAGGACGTGCAGACTCCGCACAGACAGTGACCCAGCCGGGAATCGAACCTGGGACCCTGGAGCTGTGCAGCATTTATGCTAACCACCATGCTACCCACCATTGTATTTAAACAATTTAAATTGTATTTATGCAACTTTTTTTAGATGCTACCCATTCCTCTCTTCACCCCACCCCCACAATTTCCTCCCGAATGTGTTGACTGTGGTTGCATTAAGGGTGGCAGATGGCACACCCCAGTGACATTGCCCCAGTTTCATTCTTCATATGTGAACATAGGAGAAACAGTCCTCAACTATTTTTTTTTTTTTTAAATAATTTTTATTGAGAAATTTTGATTTTATACAACAATAACGCACCTTAGTAAAATACCGAAAATAACAATAATATTAACAATCATATACATTCGCCCCATCCCCATGAACAACCCAGCATTTTAACAACAACGCAAATTAACACACTATAAAGTTACAGAATAAACACTACAATAATGCACCCCCCCCCCCCGGGTTGCTGCTGCTATTGACCCAGTTACCTATCTCTGAGCCAGGAAGTCCAGAAAAGGCTGCCATCGTTTATAGAACCCTTGTATTGATCCTCTCAGGGCAAATTTGACCTTTTCCAATTTTATAAATCCCGCCATGTCACTGATCCAGGTCTCCACGCTTGGGGGCCTTGCATCCTTCCATTGTAACAGAATCCTTCGACGGGCTACTAGGGACGCAAAGGCCAGGACACCGGCCTCTTTCGCCTCCTGCACTCCCGGCTCCACCCCAACCCCAAAAATCGCGAGTCCCCACCCTGGTTTGACCCTGGATCCAACCACCCTCGACACCGTCCCCGCCACCCCCTTCCAGAATTCTTCCAGTGCTGGGCATGCCCAGAACATATGGGCGTGGTTCGCAGGACTCCCCGAACATCTGGTGCACCTGTCCTCACCCCCGAAGAACTTACTCATCCTAGTCCCGGACATGTGGGCCCGGTGCAGCACCTTAAATTGGATGAGACTAAGCCTCGCACATGAGGAGGAGGAGTTGACTCTCTCCAAGGCCTCTGCCCAAGTCCCATCCTCTATCTGCTCCCCGAGTTCCTCCTCCCATTTAGCCTTCAGTTCCTCCACTGACGACTCCTCCACCTCCTGCATTACCTTATAGATGTCAGACACCTTCCCCTCTCCTACCCACACCCCCGAAAGCACTCTGTCCATCGTCCCCTGCGAGGGCAGCAAAGGGAATCCCTCTACCTGTCGCCTAGCAAACGCCTTTACCTGCAGGTATCTGAACATGTTCCCCTGGGGAATTTATCTTCCAGTTCCCCCAGGCCCGCAAACCTCCCGCCAATAAACAGGTCCCTCAATTTGCTGATGCCCGCCCTTTGCCATCCCCTGAATCCCCCATCCGTGTTCCCCGGGATGAACCGATGGTTGCCACCCAGTGGAGCCTCCATCGAGCCCCCTGTTTCCCCCCGATGCCGTCTCCACTGTCCCCAGATTCTTAGGGTCGCCGCCACCACCGGGCTCGTGGTAACCCTCTTGGGGGAGAGCGGCAACGGTGCCGTTACCATGGCACCCAGGCTTGTACCTCTACATGACGCCATCTCCATTCTTTTCCACGCCGCCCCTCCCCCCTCCATCACCCATTTACGCACCATTGACACATTGGCTGCCCAATAGTACCCCAGAAGGTTGGGCAGCGCCAGCCCGCCTCTATCCCTTCCTCGCTCCAGGAATACCCTCCTCACTCTCGGAGTTCCATGTGCCCACACAAAGCTCAGAATACTGCCGGTCACTCTCCTAAAGAAGGCCCTGGGGATAAATATGGGCAGGCACTGAAAAAGGAACAAGAACCTCGGAAGCACTGTCATTTTGACGGACTGCACCCTCCCCGCCAACGACAATGGCAGCATGTCCCATCTCCTGAACTCCTCCTCCATCTGATCTACCAGTCTGGTAAAGTTATGCTTGTGGAGAGTCCCCCAGTCCCTGGCCACTTGCACCCCCAGGTACCTAAAGCTCTCCCCTGCCCGCCTAAGCGGGAGCCTACCAATTCCTTCATCCTGGTCTCCAGGGTGCACCACAAACACCTCGCTCTTGCCTAAGTTTAATTTATAACCTGAGAAGGTCCCAAACTCGGCTAGTAACTCCATCACTCCCGGCATCCCTCCCACCGGGTCCGCCACATACAGTAACAGGTCGTCGGCATACAACGACACCCTATGTTCCTCTCCACCTCGCACCAAGCCTCTCCACCTCTCTGAATCTCTCAATGCCATCGCCAGCGGCTCGATTGCCAGTGCAAACAACAAGGGGGACAAGGGGCAACCCTGCCTGGCCCCTCGGTAAAGCCGGAAGTACTCCGACCTCCTCCTATTCGTGGCCACGCACGCCATTGGGGCCTCATATAGCAGCCTTACCCATCTAATGAACCCTTCACCAAATCCAAACCTCCCCAACACCTCCCATAGGTACCCCACTCCACTCTATCGAAGGCCTTCTCCGCATCCAGCGCCACCACTATCTCTGCCTCCCCCTCAATCGCCGGCATCATAATGACATTCAGCAATCTCCGCACATTCGTGTTCAGCTGCCTTCCCTTCACAAAACCTGTCTGGTCCTCATGCACAAACCCTGGCACACAGTCCTCTATCCTGGTGGCCAGGATTTTTGCCAGCACCTTAGCATCCATATTGAGGAGAGATATGGGCCTGTATGACCCACACTGCTGGGGGTCCTTGTCCTTCTTTAAAATTAACGAGATCAGCGCCCGTGACATCGTCGGGGGCAAAGTCTCCCCTTCCCACGCTTCGTTGAGTGTCCGCACCAGCAAGGGGCCCACTAGGTCCACAAACTTTTTATAAAATTCCACCGGGAACCCATCCGGCCCCGGTGCCTTCCCTGACTGCATCTGCCCGATCCCCTTAACTAGCTAACAGTCCTCAACTATTGATAGCAGAATAAATATTACTACATTGCAATAATACAAATTAGAAAATCTAGCTTCAGGACTGGGATCCTCACTATTTCTTTTCAATGTCCAACCAGGTAATAATCTCCCTGCCTACTCATTCACTGATCCACTCTAATATTGGCATCCATGAAGACTATTGCATTCATTGTAGAAATTTCGAGAGAATAGAGAGCAGAAATGCAAATTCACTCTGTCCTTCAATATGTCATCTCCGAGTTCTTGACCCCTATCTTCTAGTCTCTTCAAGGTCTTAGTTCACTCTAGGTGAGGGGTGCTTGCAGCTGCAGATTTCAACTAAACCTTTAATTGAATTTATCAAGCTCTGTCACACAATCTCCGCTTGTTCCTCACTCTTTGGACTGTGGGAGGAAACCGGAGCACCCGGAGGAAACTCACGCAGACACAGGGAGAACGTGCAGACTCCGCACAGACAGTGACCCAAGTCAGGAATCGAACCCGGGTCCCTGACGCTGTGAAACCACAGTGCTAACAACTTTCCTCTGCTGACCGAACTTTCCATTTAGCAACTCTATTAGCTGCTCTTTTGACAACTGGGCGGGCAGGCCAACTCCCTTGCCCTCCACCATCTTATCCTTTGGTGCACCACGAAGACTCTCCTGTTCCAGCAGCTCTTTTCTTTTCGCCCCATTCCTAGTCAGTGGATCCAGCAAATGCTCCATCTCTGTATCCTCTGCCCAGGGCTCTGAACTATACAACCCCTGATAAAATGCCTCACACGCCAGTTAATGTTTTCCACGGTCATCACCAGCCCTCTACCCCACACCACCCTCCACATTCCCAACCTGCGCTATCTCCCATGTGGTTGCCTGTGTCACTGATGGGCTAACGGGCAGTTGGCCTGTTACTCATAAATTTCTCTTGCACGATGGAACTGCCCACCATCTTCCCTATCGATACCTGATCAAACGCCTCTTTCTTTCCACTAATAGCTCTCTGGTTTGGGCTGCTGAATATCACCGGTCCACTTCCATAATAGCCCAGACCAACCTCTGCCTCTCTACTCTCTTAACTGTATCCTGTGGGCATTATAGCATATTTCTCCCCCCCCCCCCCCTTCTAATTATTGCCTTCAACGCTTCCCAAAATGTGGAGGGAGAAACCTCCCTGTTCCAGTTAAACTCTACGTAGTCCTCTACACCGAGGCTTCTTTCACACAGAACTTCTTGTCTTCCAGGAGTGCCCAATCCACGGGGGACATTGGGTCCGGCCCATTTCGAACTTCACATCCACATAATGTGGCGCGTGGTCCGATGTTACTATGGCGGTGCACTCCATCCCCACATCCCCGGGAGTAACAACCCCCCACCACAAAGTAATTTATTTGGGAATATACCAGATGGACGTTGGAGAAGGAGGATCCCTAAACCTCCACGGGTCTACCCCCTCCCTCTTAAACCCCCCCCCCCAGTTCATTTGCCATTCCTGACATTACCAATGACTTGGGGCTCAATCTATCCATCCTCGGGTTGAGAACACAATTAAAATCTCCCCCATGATCAATTGATGAGAATCAATGTTCAGGATGGCCACCAGCTATCACAAACAGCCCGCCCCTCAGATCTATCACTTTGTTGGACACTGCAAAAGCCTGCCTCTTGTTGAACACAATGTCAACCCCTCTCGACTTTGAATCGAACCGAGTGGATCTTCTGTCCAATCCATGCCTTCCTTAACCTCATCTGATCCTTTGCCCTCAAGTGTGTCTCCTGGAGGTAGACTACGTCTGCCTTCAAGCTCCAAATGAGCAAAAACACAGGATCTTTTACTGGGCTTTTCGGCCCCTGCACATTCTGTGTCACCATTCTCACAGAGGGTCTCTGGACACCCCCTGCTATTAAGGCCTGCCATCCCAATCTAGCACAAAAATCCCTCTAACTCCAGGCCCCGAATTAGCTTAGGCCCACCCAAAATGGCCTCCCCCGCCGTTTCTGTCTACACCTAGCCACAAAAATACCTGCATCACCAGCATACTCCCCATCCGATCTCCTCCCCACTGCCGCCCGCCCCCTCCAACCTCCCACCCTACCAATGCTCCCCTCCACACCTCGTCTAACCATACCGCCTCCTTGGCTACCTGCTGCAGGCCCCTCCCCCACACTGCTTCCATTTACTAGCAACCCAGCTGGTTTGGCAATCCCCACCAGGAAATCCACAGAAAGGGCCCCACCCACGATGCCAGAACTACCCTTCCCAAAAGTGAGATCTTCCCAGTACACCCGCAAGGGGGGGGGGGGGCAGCACTAAAGGGGCTGCCGTTCAATCAAGCCCGACATAAATTCCGCTACCTGGGGATCCAAATAGCCCATGACTGGAAAGGGATCCACAAATGGAACCTCACCAGCCTGACGGAGGAAGTTAAAAAGGACCTGCAAAGATGGAACACACTCCCGCTCTCCCTCGCGGGGAGAGTTCAGACGATCAAAATGAACGTACTGCCCAGGTTCCTCTTCCTGTTTAGATCCATTCCGATCTACATCCCCAAGGCCTTTTTCAAAGCGCTGGACAAACTCATCATGGCGTTCGTATGGGGGGGTAAAAATGCTAGGATCCCAAAGAAGGTCTTACAAAAAACAAAAACCAGGGGAGGGCTAGCCCTCCCGAATCTACAATTCTACCACTGGGCAGCAACAGCCGAGCGAGTAAGGGGATGGATCCAGGAGCCAGAGGCTGAGTGGGTGCGTGCGGAGGAGGCCTCCTGCATGGGAACCTCCCTCCGGGCCCTCGCCACGGCAGCACTCCCATCCCCACCCAAAAAACACTCCAGCAGCCCAGTGGTGACAGCCACCCTCCAATCCTGGAACCAACTGCGGCAGCAACTTGGCCTGACCAAAATGTCGAACAGGGCTCCCATCTGCAACAACCATAGGTTCACACCAGCACTGACTGACGCCACCTTCAAAAGGTGGAGGCAGGACGGGGGGACACTGACAGTCAGGGACCTATACACGGACGACAGGATCGCAACACTGGACGAACTGACAGAGAAGTTTCAGCTAGCTGGGGGGAACGAGCTACGGTACCTGCAGCTCAAAAACTTCCTACGAAAGGAGACAAGGACGTACCCACAACCGCCACGACAGACACTACTGGAAGACCTACTGGACGCAAGTATCCTAGAGAAAGGGAACTGTAGTGACATGTATGACCGACTGGTAGATAGGGACGACACCGTACTGGACGCAACAAGAAGGAAATGGGAGGACGACCTGGGGATGGAGATAGGGTGGGGACTCTGGAGCGAAGCACTGCATAGGGTCAACTCCACCTCCACGTGCGCAAGGCTCAGCCTGACGCAACTAAAAGTGGTACATAGAGCCCACTTAACAAGAACCCGTATGAGTAGGTTCTTCCCGGAGGTGGAAGACAGATGTGAACGGTGCCAAAGAGGCCCGGCCAACCACGCCCACATGTTCTGGTCTTGCCCCAGACTCGTGGAGTACTGGACAGCCTTCTTCGAGGTTATGTCCAAAGTGGTGGGAGTGAGGGTGGAGCCATGCCCGATAGTGGCGGTCTTCGGGGTTTCAGAACAGCCAGATCTATTCCTGGGGAGGAGGGCGGACGCCCTTGCCTTTGCCTCCCTGATCGCCCGCCGTAGAATCCTGTTTGGCTGGCGGTCAGCAGCACCGCCCAGAGCTGCGGATTGGCTGTCCGACCTCTCGGAATCTCTCCAAATGGAGAAAATCAAATTTGCCATCCGAGGGTCGGACGACGGCTTCCACAGAACGTGGGAGCCATTCATGCAACTGTTCCGGGACCTATTTGTGGCCAATGTACAAGAGGAAGAATAGTCGGGGGAAGGTAGCGGGAGGGGCTACAGGTTCGGTACGGGGGTTCGATGGCTAGCTAAGGCCCAAAACCAAACTAAATAAACATGTTGGGGGGGGGGGGGGGGCGGGCGCAGTTACTACTACGAAGATGCTTACCTGTAAATATGTATGTTAATTTTTGCGTGTTTGTTTGTTGTTTTTTTTCTTTTTTTTTTTTTTTTTTTTTTTTTTTTTTGTTCTTTTTCTCTCCTAACAATTTGTAATTTGTTCAATATAAAATATGAAAACTGAATAAAAACATTTATAAAAAATAAAAAAAAAGAACTACCCTTCCCCCCACTCCTCCTCCCCAACTACCACTTTTGAGAAAGAATTGGCCCAGGCACCCTGCCCCCCCATCTCCATTACTCGAAACCATCCCACCATCGAGCATAACAAAAAAACCAACACGTGCAGCAATAGCACTTCCTAACATCAAAAATCACACATTCCCTCGATTAATCCTCCCTTAAACCATGTTTCCTGACAAAGTCAGTCGCTTCCTCTGGCATGTTCAGATAATGTTTTTTGCCCTTGTACGTTAGCCACAGTTTAGTCGGGTATAACATCCCGAATTGGACCTTCTTCCGAAAGTACACTCACCTTGACCTTATTAAAGTCCCCTCACCATTTGACCAGGTCAGACCTAATGTCCTGAAAGATCCGTATCCAATGACTCTCCCAGCTACAGTCCCATTGTGCATCTGGACAATCAGCTCCCATGGCAATTCTCCAGCTCTCTGCCTCTGAAGCAACCACGGGTGGGCCCAATCCACCTCTGGGGGCTTTTCAAGTCCTTCTACAGACCAGCTTGTTGAGGACCTTTTCCACGTAGGTGATGGCACTCGTACCCTCGACCCCCGCTGGCAATCCGACGATTTGTAAATTTTGCCGCCTGGATCAATTCTCCTGGTCATCCACTCTTGCCTTCAACAACTTATGGGCCTCTCCCACTATTGCCACCTCCACCTCCAAAGACACGATCCGGTCACTGTGATTAGACACTGCCCTCTCCACCTCTCGGATCGTCAGGCCCTACGACTCCACACACTGCTCCAACCGTTCCGAAGACCTGTGAAAAGAGGATACTGCTTCCTCGATTACCTTGTACAGGTCCTCCTGCATCTCCTGCCATTGCTTCTTAAATTCCCCTTTGATGAACTCCATCAACTGATCCATAGGCAGTGGAGCAGGCGCCAACGACATCGAAAGCTCCAACATACTTTCTGTTGCTGCGCCACGAGCGTCATCCACCACTTGAGCCAAGGTGTTGTTCAAGTTAAGTCAGTTGTTATAACCCACCGACATTCCACCTTGGAGGAGAAACCTACACACTCCAGTTACTTTGCCACCGAAAACTCCCATTAGCCTGATAGAAAGGGCCAAAATCTGAGCCTCCGAGTGGGAGCCCCCTTGTGTGCGACCAATGAGCTCACTGCCACCACCGGAAGTTCTACCATCTATATTAATGACTTGGATGAAGGGACTGACTGCACTGAAGCAGATTTGCTGATGATATGCAAATAGATAGAAAAGCAAGTTGTTGAGAAGGGTACAAAAAGTCTGTAAAGGGATAGAGAAAGGAGGAGATAGTATATAATGTGGGAAAATGTGAGATTGTCCATTTTGGCAGGAAAATAGAAAACCGGAGTACTATTTACAAGGAGTGAGACTGCAGCATGCTGACGGACAGAGGGATCTGGGTGTCCTTTTACTTGAATCACAAAAAGCTTACATGCAGGTTCAGCAAGTATTTAGGAAGGCCTTTATTGCAAGTGGGATGAAGTATAGAAGTAAGGACGTCTTGCTCGTAACATATACAGAATTAGTGAGACCACACCTGAAAGAAGGTTCAATAGGCTGATTCCGGGGATGACGGGGTTGTCTTCTGAGGAAAGGTTGAGCAAGTTGGGTCTCATTGGAGTTTAGAAGAATGAGAGGTATTCTTATCGAAACACATAAGGTTCTGATTTTTCCTCTCATGTGGGAAGTGGGGTAGGGTGTGGCAGTTTCAAAAAAAGGACCTCCCATTTAAAGGCAGAGGTGAAGAGGAATTTTCTCTCAAGAGGGTTGTTCATGTTTGGAATTTTCTTCCCCATTGAACATTGAACATACTCAAGGCTGAGTGAAACAGATTTATCTGACGACAGAGTGAAGGGTTATGGCTGGCAGGCTAGAAATGGAGTTAAGGCCACAGTCAGATTAGAATCATTGAATTTAAAGTGCAGGAGGTCGTCATTTGGTCCATCAAGTCTGCATCGGCCCTTGGAAAGATCATCCTACCCAAGCCCACATGTCCACCCTATCCCCGTAACCCAGTAACCTTACTGAATGGTGGATCAGGCTTGAGAGGCTGAATGACCCACTCCTGTTTCTATTTATTATGTTCTGTGGACATTCATGTTCCACTTGCTTTTCATTCCCAGACACTCTAGCTCCACTTGTTCTTCACTCTGGACTCTTGAGCCCAGCTTGTTTCCACTCCCCATACTCAAACTCCACTTGTTCCTAACTTTGGACACACAAACTTGGCTTCTCCTCATTTTTGGACACACAAACTGCTTATTCCTCATTGTGGTCACACAAACTCGGCTTGTTCCTCATTTTGGACACACAAACTCTGCCTGTTCCTCATTTTGGACACAAACTCTGCTCGTTCCTCACTTTGGACCACAAACTCGGCTTGTTCCTCATTTTGGATACACAAACTCTGCTTATTCCTCATTTTTGGACACATAAACTCTGCTTGTTCCTCACTTTGGACACACAAACTCTGCTTGTTTCTCATTTTGGACAGACAAACTCTGCTTGTTCCTCACTCTGGAGGTTTGAACTCTGCTTGTCCCTCACTTTGAACACACAAACTGCTTATTCCTCATTTTGGGCAGACAAACGCTGCATATTCCTCACTTTGGACAACAAAACTCCACTTGTTCCTCACTCTTGATGCTTGAACTCTGCTTGTTCCTCACTTTGGACAGTGGAGCTCTGCTTGTTCCTCACTTTGGACAATGAACACCACTTGATTCCATTCCCTGACACTTGAAATCCACTTGTTCTACTCCCTGTTCCTTGAACTCTACTTGTTTCTTTCTATTTGTTCCTTACTCACAACAGCAACGGTTCTTTCAGTGATGACATCCCCTGCTCTTCTGCAGCAACCACCTTGCTGCCATTTTCGATCTGCTTCAATGCCCTATCTTTCTAACTTTCCCTTGTCCATTCAAATTTGACCTTCTTGTCTCTTAGTTTAAGAACACGCACTAACAGGTCCAAAAATAGCTTCTTGCCCGCTGTTACCAGACTCCTGAATAACTCTCTTGTGGGCTGAACAGATCTCATCGCACATCTTCTCTACTGAGTAGAACTACACTCCGTATGCTTCATCCGATGTCTGTGTCTATGTATTTACAGTGTGTATTTATGTATGTCCTATGTTTTTTCATGTATGGAACAATCTGTATGGACTGTACGCAGAACAATACTTTTCACTGTACTTCGGTACATGTGACAATAAATCAAATCCAAATTTTACCTGTCCACCTCATCCCACCTGGCAAAATGTTTGGTGTGTGGTGCTGGAATCCAAAGATGGTTCTGGAGGGAGTTCCTGGAAGAGCCTATTTTAATTCAAACTAAATCCAGGGAAAGAACAAATTCACAAGCTACCTTTTGTATAATCATAATAAAATCCCAAGAAACAAAACAAGAAACATAAATTAGGTTAATATGTAATTTCAACCCATTAAAGGCTGGGCCCCTGCTGACTTGACTGTACTTCAAACTGAACATGATCAGTTGAAAAGCTCTGCATGTTGCACCCTGTATTCAAGGTTAGTGGAAAGTAGACAGTTTTGGCACCAATGTCACTGCAAAATTGCACATTTCCTGAGTTTGCAAAATAGCACAGTGGTTAGCACTGTTTCTTCACAGTGCCAGGGGCCCAGGTTCAATTCCTGATTTGGTTCACTGTCTGTGTGGAGTCTGCGCATTCTCCCCATGTCTGCGTGGGTTTCCTCCGGTTTCCTCTCACAAGTCCTGAAAGACGTGCAGGTTAGGTGAATTGGACATTCTGAATTCTCCCTCTGTGTACCCGAACAGGCGCCTGAGTGTGGGGACTCGGGGCTTTTCACAGTAACTTCATTGCAGTGTTAATGTGAGCCCACTTTTTGTGACAATATTAAAGATTATTAACACAGAGATCAGTTTCATTTAATTGGTGCCGATTTTAGCTCTTAAATCTACTAACACAGAGCCCTCCGATAAATACTGCTACATTTCATAAACAAAATGTGAAATTAAGTGAGAATGTTACTTCAGGCTGCCATTTCATTCTTACCAAAGCTTTTGACATCCACACATGACTAAATCTGCCTCTCACACAAGGGGCGCGGTACCGAGGCAGAAAAATTTGATATTCTGAATGTGTTTTTCACTCGACAGGTGGTGTTAGGTTTTGGAAGCAGAAATTGCACCGGTGTTGGAGATGCGCTGAGCGGACATACAAAAGGTGGCTCTCCTCCGAAGAGCCCAAACTTAGGCTCTTTTACACAAAATAGCTCGCTAGAACAACGGAAAAAAGCAGCCCTTCACCCTATCCAACAGCATCATAAGATACGATGCCGAACAACAGGAGCTCCAGAGGCTGCAAAGAGGCAAAAAGTGGCAGAAGCGAGTGATCGAGACGGAGGATGCACGAGGCGAAGAAATGCCAGTCACCCCAGAGCGAGACGGACCAATAAGCCGCACGTACACCCCCTCACCGGAGGGTGGATGGAGGTCTCACAAAGAAGCTAAGGGAGCTCAAGGAAGAAATGAAGACCAATATTAAAGCAGCGGTCAAGGTGGCGGTCAGGGAGGCCCTGGCCACTGTCATAATATACACACCTAAGTATATGATAGTGCACAGACAGGCATTGATTGACACACAGGATGTCCAGTGAACACACAGAACACAGCAGCCAATCACCAGACAGGACATGATCACTATAAAGCCAGAGGGCACTAGTTTTCCCGCTCTCTTGGGATCCAGCCTCTGAGACAGTCAGAGCTCGTGAGCAGCAACTAGAACATACACCATGTGGTAGGAAGATAGTCTGGTCAGGTTAGCCTCAGGTCTCCAGTCAATTCAGCATAGTGTCAACCCACAGTTAAAGTATGTATGATAGTTAAGAGTTCAATAAAATCGAGTTGCATTTCTTCAAGTGTTGGAAGCCTGTCTCTCTCACTACTGCAGTAAACGCAGTCCTCGCAGACCCAGCTTACCCAACACATCAGCCACCATGCAGGTGGCCCTGGACAAGGCAGAGAAACAGGAGGCCCAGGGAAACACCATCAAGGAATTGGAAAGAGCCTCAACAGATCAGAGCGACCGGGTCGTGGGCCTAGAGATGGAGATAGCGAGATTGGTGGCGATGCAGGGAAGTCTAAAGGGGAAAATAGCAGAGCAGGAGACCAGGTCACTGTCCAATATCTAAGAATAGTGGGCCTGTCGGAGGGAGCCGAAGACAGGGACACCACTGACTATGTGGCCCAGATGCTGGGAAACCTGGTGGGAAGGGACAGCTTCTCCAACCCGCCAGGGATAGACAGAGCCCACCGGACCCTCCGGCCCAAACCCAAAGCAGCCGAGGGCGATAATTGCAAAAATGCACCAGTACCAGGATAGATAGAGAAATACAGCACAGAACAGGCCCTTCCGCCCACGATGTTGTGCCGAACTTTTGTCCTAGGTTAATCATAGAATTTTGGATACTAAGGGCAATTTATCATGGCCAATCCACCCAACCTGCACATCTTTGGACTGTGGGAGGAAACCGGAGTACCCGGAGGAAACCCACGCACACACGGGGAGGATGTGCAGACTCCACACAGACAGTGACCCAAGTCGAAATCGAACTTGGGACCCTGGAGCTATGAAGCAATTGTGCTATCCACAATGCTACCGTGCTGCCCTTAAGAAGAAGTTAATCCACACTCCATTATTCTACCCTAATCCATGTACCTATCCAATAGCCGCTTGAAGGTCTCTAACGTTTCCGACTCAACTACTTCCACAGGCAGTGCATTCCATGCCCCCACTACTCTCTGGGTAAAGAACCTACCTCTGACATCCCCTCTATATCTTCCACCATTTATCTTAAATTTATGTCCCCTTATAATGGTGTGTTCCACCCGGGGAAAAAGTCTCTGACTGTCTACTCTATCTATTCCTCTGATCATCTTATAAACCTCTATCAAGTCGCCCCTCATCCTTCTCCGTTCTTATGAGAAAAGGCCTAGCACACTCAACCTTTCCTCGTATGACCTACTCTCCATTCCAGGCAACATCCTGGTAAATCTCCTTTGCACCTTTTCCAAAGCTTCCACATCCTTCCTAAAATCAGGCGACCAGAACTGCACACAGTACTCCAAATGTGGCCTGACCAAGGTTTTGTACTGCTGCATCATCCCCTCACGGCTCTTAAATTCAATCCCTCTGCTAATGAACGCTAGCACACCATAGGCCTTCTTCACAGCTCTATCCACTTGAGTGGCAACTTTCAAAGATCTATGAACATGGACCCCAAGATCTCTCTGCCCTTCCACATTGCCAAGAACCATACCGTTAACCCTGTATTCCGCATTCATATTTGTCCTTCCAAAATGGACAACCTCACACTTGTCAGGGTTAAACTCCATCTGCCACTTCTTAGCCCAGCTCTGCATCCTATCTATGTCTCTTTGAAGCCGACAACAGCCCCCCTCACTATCCACAACTCCACCAATCTTCGTATCATCTGCAAATTTACTGACCCACCCTTCAACTCCCTCATCCAAGTCGTTAATGAAAATCACAAACAGCAGAGGACCCAGAACTGATCCCTGCGGTACGCCACTGGTAACTGGGCTCCAGGCTGAATATTTGCCATCCACCACCACTCTCTGACTTCTATCGGTTAGCCAGTTTGTTATCCAACTGGCCAAATTTCCCATTATCCCATGCCTCCTTACTTTCTGCACAAGCCTACAATGGGGAACCTTATCAAATGCCTTACTAAAATCCATGTACACTACATCCACTGCTTTACCTTCATCCACATGCTTGGTCACCTCCTCAAAGAAGTCAATAAGACTTGTAAGGCAAGACCTACCCCTCACAAATCCGTGCTGACTATCCCTAATCAAGCAGTGTCTTTCCAGATGCTGAGAAATCCTATCCCTCAGTACCCTTTCCATTACTTTGCCTACCACCGAAGTAAGACTAACTGGCCTGTAATTCCCAGGGTTATCCCTATTCCCTTTTTTGAACAGGGGCACGACATTCGCCACTCTCCAATCCTCTGTTACCACCCCTGTTGACAGCGAGGACGAAAAGATCATTGCCAACGGCTCTGCAATTTCATTTCTTGCTTCCCATAGAACCCTTGGATATATCCCATCAGGCCCGGGGGACTTGTCTATCCTCAAGTTTTTCAAAACGCCCAACACACCTTCCTTCCTAACAAGAATCTCCTCGAGCTTATCAGTCTGTTTCACACTGTCCTCTCCAACAATATGGCCCCTCTCGTTTGTAAATACTGAAGAAAAGTACTTGCTCAAGACCTCTCCTATCTCTTCAGACTCAATACACAATCTCCCGCTACTGTCCTTGATCGGACCTACCCTCGCTCTAGTCATTCTCCTATTTCTCACAGATGTGTAAAAGGCCTTGGGGTTTTCCTTGATCCTACCCGCCAAAGATTTTTCATGCCCTCTCTTAGCTCTCCTAATCCCTTTCTTCAGTTCCCTCCTGGCTATCTTGTATCCCTCCAGCGCCCTGTCTGAACCTTGTTTCTTCAGCCTTACGTAAGTCTCCTTCTTCCTCTTAACAAGACATTCAACCTCTCTTGTCAACCACGGTTTCCTCACTCGACCATCTCGTCCCTGCCTGTCAGGGACATACATATCAAAGACACGCAGATCGTAGTCCCAAGTACCGATCCATGCCTTAAGTTCACCCACCTTATTCCTGATGCTTCTGGCATTAAAGTATACACACTTCAACCCATCTCCTTGCCTGCAAGTACTCTCCTTTGTCAGTGTTACCTTCCCACTGCGTCACTACACGCTTTGGTGTCCTGAATATTGGCTTCCTTAGTTGCTGGACTACAAATCCGGTTCCCATTCCCTAGCCAAATTAGTTTGAACCCTCCCGAAGAGTACTAGAAAACCTCCCCCCCAGGATATTGGTGCCCCTCTGGTTCAGATGCAACCCGTCCTGCTTGTACAGGTCCCACCTTCCCCAGAATGCGCTCCAATTATCCAAATACCTGAAGCCCTCCCTCCTACACCATTCCTGCAGCCACGTGTTCAACTGCACTCTCTCCCTATTCCTAGCCTCGCTATCACGTGGCACCGGCAACAAACCAGAGATGACAACTCTGTCTGTCCTGGCCTTTAACTTCCAGCCTAACTCCCTAAACTTGTTTATTACCTCCACACCCTTTTTCCTACCTACGTCGGTGGTACCAATGTGCACCACGACTTCTGGCTGCTCACCCTCCCCCTTCAGGATTCTGAAGACACGATCCGAGACATCCCTGGCCCTGGCACCCGGGAGGCAACATAGCTTTCGGGAGTCTCGCTCGCGACCACAGAATCTCCTATCTATTCCCCTAACCATTGAATCTCCTATTACTATTGCTTTTCTATGCTCCCCCCTTCCCTTCTGAGCCCCAGAGCCAGACTCAGTGCCAGAGACCTGGCCACTGGGGCCCCCCCAACAGCATCCAAAACGGTATACTTGTTTTGAAGGGGAACGGCCACGAGGGATCCCTGCACTGTCTGCCTGTTAGTATTCTTTCCCCTGACTGTAACCCAGTTACTCTTGTCCAGTACCTTGGGTGTGGCTACCTCCCTGTACCTCTTCTCGCTAACCCCATCTGCCACCCGGATGATCCGAAGTTCATCCAGCTGCAGCTCCAGTTCCTTAACACTGTGTCTGAGGAGCTGGAGTTGGGTGCACTTTCCGCAGGTATAGTCAACGGGGACACCAGTGGTATCCCTCACCACCCACATCCTACAGGAGGAGCATGCAACTGCCCTAGCCTCCATCCCCTCTTACTTTACAGAATTCGCTGCCCCGTGGACCAACTGGACCTCCACCCTCCGACTCTACTTCCAGTCAGCTGTACTCTAAACTCCTGGCTCCCTTCACACTCTTTGATAAATATAGGAAATGAAATGTAAGGAGCACCTTACTCCCTCCTCACCTAACTCCCTCAGTCACCAAACTCTCACTGTAGCACTCAAATGCAACAAGCTCAGCACTCCCTCAGTCACCAAACTCTCACTGTAGCACTCAAATGCAACAAGCTCAGCACTCCCTCAGTCACCAAACTCTCACTGTAGCACTCAAATGCAACATGCTCAGCACTCCCTCAGTCACCAAACTCTCACTGTAGCACTCAAATGCAACATGCTCAGCACTCCAGTGCAAACAAAGTCTGCACTATAACTAGCTCCAATTTATACTGTGAATCTAGCCTCTGAAAACTAGCCTAATCCAATTAACTAATTAACAAGCTCCAGCTGCAAATAAGTACAAGTAGAACCTTGTTACAGCTGATTCAAAATTCACCTTCTTATCGACCAAACAGCAACTTTTAAGTTAATTAACTTAATAAAAGAAATACTAGACTTTAAATAAAAATGAACCCTTATACTCCCTCAGTCACCAAACTCTCACTGTAGCACTCAAATGCAACAAGCTCAGCACTCCAGTGCAAACTGGAGATCGGGAAAGAATCCTGCACTGGGCCAGGCAAACAAAGACATGCAACTGGGAAACCCGGACAAATTCATCCAGAATGGGCTGGGAAGACAGCATCAAAAGCAGCGATGAATAGATCACCCGAAGGGACTAGAATGAGTTAAGAGGCTCTTCGTGGAACTCTGCCACTTTGCTCTTTCCAAAACTGAGGAAAGAAGGGGTGAGGGCAGCGGAGAGCAGGAGGGGGTGAGGAGGATGAAAAGGGGGGGGGGGGGAAACATGGAGCTGGCGAAGGGAAGGCTTAAAACCGATCCCAGAAGGAGGGCCACCTCTCAAGCAGAAAAGCTAGCGCCAGGAGGTTCAAGCGATGGAGGGCCGTGGCGCATCTCCCGCAAGGGAGAGACAATCTCGCAACGATGGAAAAGGGATAGCTAGGCAGGTAAACGGATGAGGGGGATTGGGGGGGGGGGGGCAACACTAGGAAGGCAGGGGGAGAAGCTAAATCTCAAGGGAAACAAGAGGACAAGGGGGGGGGGGGAAGGACTCTAGGCTGGCTATAATAGGCCATACGCGGTGACAAGGAACAAGCAAGCAGCCACTTTAGAGGGTCCGCAAACAAAGGGAAACCCCAGAGTGCAGGGGCTCACCCACAAGGCGTACACACAGTTGGCGGCCATGTTGGGTGGCCCCTGGACAAAGGGAAACCCGGAAGGCAGGGGCCTGACCTCGTGATAAGTATGGCAACCACAGTCATCTTAGATGGCTCCCTAACAAATGGAAATCCAGGAGCGCTTGGGCGTGTCCACAAGGTAAGTATGGTTGATCTCGCAGAGGGGGAGAGACAGAAACTCCCCATCAGAATAGTCACTTGGAACATCAGGGTTCTGAACAGCCCAGTAAAAAGATCCAGAGCCTTCGCCCACCTGAAAAATATGAAAGCCGATATAGTCTTCCTCCAAGAGACACATCTTAGGGAGAAGGACCAATTGTGGGTAAGAAAGGGCTGGGTGGGACAAGCGTACCATTCATGCTACGAGACGAGAGCCACGGGGGTAGATATACTACTAAATAAGAGGACGATGTTCACAGCAACGAGGATGATTACAGACACGAGAGATGGTATGTCATGGTCAGCGGTGTCCTGGACTGGGCACCAATGGGCCTGGTAAACGTGTACGCTCCCGTCTGGGGTGACACGGAGTTTATAAAGAAGACCATGGCAGAAATCTCCGACGTAGATCCCCACCGACTAATTACGGAGGAGACTTTAAATGTGTACAGATCTCACGGACAGACAGATCAAACCCCAAATCGGTAAGATCTCAAAGATGGCAAAAGTGGGCAGCACGGTACCATTGTGTGTAGCACAATGGCTTCACAGCTCCAGGGTCCCAGGTTCGATTCCGGCTTGGGTCACTGTCTGTGTGGAGTCTGCACATCCTCCCCGTGTGTGCGTGGGTTTCCTCCGGGTGCTCTGGTTTCCTCCCACATTCCAAAGATGTGCAGGTTAGGTGGATTGGCCATGATAAATTGCCCTTAGTGTCCAAAATTGTCCTTAGTGTTGGGTGGGGTTACTGGGATAGGGGGAGGTGTTGACCTTGGGTAGGGTGCTCTTTCCAAGAGCCAGCACAGACTCGATGGGCCGAATGGCCTCCTTCTGCACTGTAAATTCTATGATAAAAGTACTGAACGCATTTATGGAGCAGATGGGAGCAGTGGACCCATGGAGTTTCACACATCCAGGGGAGAAGTTCTCCTTCTTCTCCCAGGTACACCAGGTATACTCGTGCATTGACTTCTTTGTAGTGGGGAAAGAGGTGCTTCCAGGCATAGTAGGAGCGGAATATTCCGCAATTGTAATCTCCGACCACGCTCCACACTACATGGATGTGGGGTTGGAGACGGGCTGTACCCAACACCCCGCATGGACGTTGGACACAGCCCTCCTTGCCGATAAGGCATTTTGCAAAAACAAATCACAGGCCACAGACGGATTTAATACCAACAATCAGAATGGGGAGGTTCTGGGAAACGCTGAAGGCAGGCAAAATTATTGCCTGCAAAGCACATAAAGACAAGACAGGAGAGGGCGGCCAGGAACCAACTGGTCAATTCCATACTGAAGGTGGATGTACAATATTCCGAGGCCCCGACCTCGGGGAGGAGAGGAAAAAGCTCAAAAATGGACTTTGACCTGCACTCCACTAGGAAGGCACAACACCAGCTCCTCGAGACACGGGGGACCTTCTACAAACACAGAGGAAAAGCCAGCCGCCTGCTGGTTCACCCGCTGAGAAAGCAGGTAGCCACGAGGGAAATAGCTCAGATTAGGGATAGAGTAGTAGACTAGTAACCGAGTTGGAAAAGGTCACCAAAGCATTCGAGGGCTTTACACTTCCGAGCAACCTCCCGAAGGGGAATTGGGCATGAAGCAGTTCCTTGATGGACTGGAAATGCCAGTTGTGGTGGAAGATAAAAAACGTGGGTGAGAACAGGGGGAAGTCATGGAGAGCATTAATTCCATGCAGGCGGGTAAGGTCCCGGGATCAGATGAATTCCCGGCTCCTTCGATAAAACATTTGCGCCGGCACTGGCTCCACGTTTGCGGGAGATGTTCACAGACTCGCTAGCGAGGGGCACACAGCCACTAACACTAGCAGAAGCCTCCATCCTGCTGATACTCAAGAAAGACAAAGACCAAAATGAATGCTGGTCTTATAGGCCCAATTCACTGCTCAATGTAGAGGTAAAAATACTGGCCAGACAACTGGAAAACTGTGTGCCAGAGATTTTCACAGAGGATCGAGGGGCTTTGTTAAGGGTAGACAGCTATCAGGCGCCTGCTGAACATGATAATGACCCAACCCGGGGAGAGAACATCAGAGGTTATCATCTCCCTGAACACAGAAAAGGCCTTTGACAGAGTAGGATGGAATTACCCCATAAAGGTACTGGAGCGATTTCGCCTCGGAGCAGGGTTCACAGCCTTGGTGGAACTCCTGCACAGCGCTCCCACAGTGAGCTTGCGGACCAACACCACAAGCTCGAAATACTTCTAGCTGCACAGGGGCAGAAGGCAGGGATGCCAGCTCCTATTCGTCCTGGCAATCGAACCTCTGGCGATCGACCTCAGATTGGCGAAAAGTTGGAAGGGGATCCAGAGAACACAGAATCTTACTCTATATGGGTGACCTGCTCCTGTATGAGTCGGATCCCCAAAGCAGCGTGGAGGAGATCCTGAAGTTGCTGAAAGAGTTTCAAGCCTTCTCAGCTACAAACTTAACCTGAGCAAAAGTGAAATCTTCCCGGTGAACCCGCAAGGGAGAGGGGCAGAGCTATAAGTGCTGCCGTTTAAACAAGCCAAAAACAAATTCTGCAAGCTGGGGATCAAAATTACCCACGACTGGACATGGATCCACAAATGGAACCTGACGAGTCTGGTAGAGGAGGTAAAGAAGGTCCTGCAAAGAAAAAGAAGCATGGGAAGCCTGGCTCTCCAATCCTGCAATACTATCACTGGCCACAGCGGACAGACTGAGGGAATGGGTAAGGGAGCTAGAAACAGAGGTATGGATGGAGAAGAATTGCTCCATACGGAGATCCTCTGGGCTCTTGCCATAACAACACCCCACCCCCAAGCACTATACAAACCCAGTAATAGCCACGCTCCAGACCATGGAACCAGCTAAGGCAACACTTCGGCCTGACCGGAATGTCCACTTAGCCCCCATCTGCAACAATCATAGATTTGCACCAGCTACAATGGACACAACCTTTAAGAGGTGGAGACAGGATGGGGGAGGGCACTGACGGTTAGCGACTTCTACATGGACAACAAGCTAATGATCTTAGGGGAGTTGACGGAGAGGCTACAGCTGCCCAAAGGAATGAACTACGATATTTACAAATCAAAAACTTCCTCCGTAAGGAGATGGCATCATATCCATGGATACAGAGACACTCAATGATAGAGGAACTATTGGACGTGGGTGTGCTAGGAAGGGGGAACTTCAGGAGCCTATATGGGTGACTGTTAGAAAAGGTACATTCCCCGCTGAATGAGACACGGGAAAATGGGAGGAAGAGCTAGGGATAGAAATAGGGTGGGGACTCTGGAGCAAAGCACTGAACAGGGGAATCTCCATCTCCAGTTGCGCAAGGCTAAGCCTAATGCAGCTGAAAGTGGTGCACAGAGCCACTTAACCAGAACCTGAATGAGCAGGTTCTTCCTGGTGGTGGAGGACAAGTGAACGATGCCAGGAAGGCCCAGCCAACCACACCCACATGTTCTGGGCATGCCCAGACATGTCAGGTCTGGACAGCCTTCCCCGAGGCAATGGTCAATGTGGGGGTGAGGCTGGAGCCTGAGAGTGGCAGTCTTTGGGGTATCAGACCAGCCTGAACTCTTCATGGGGAGTGGGGCCGACATTCCTTCCTTTGCCTCCTAATCACCCGCCGAAGAATCTTGCTTGGCTGGCGATCAGCAGCACTACTGCAGGCTGGTTGGCTGATCTGTCGGACTTTCCCCAACTGGGGAACATCAAATTCGCCATCCCAGGGTCGGAAGAGGACTTCCACAAGATATGGAGGCCATTCACCAACTTGTTCCAGGACCTGTTTGTAGCCGACAGCCAATAGAACGAGGGGGAGAGTGGAATAATGGGTAGTAATGGAAGGGGAAAGGGGGTGGGGGGGTAAAAACACACAAGACCACAAGAGCCAGGGGTACAGCTACAGGGTGATAGGCCCAAGGGCAAAAGGAGGACCAGAGGGAATAGCAATAAGTGGAGAAGCTCATTCTGGTCTCCATTGGGACATTGGGAAAATTCCAGTCGGAGCTCTGACTCACTCTTCTCTACTGGGAGAGTGGGATCAGTTCTGGTTATTATCACTTGTCTTGGTCTCCCACTGATGACACAACTGCGAAACAAAATGTTTCCAAACAGCTGTTAAATGTAGCAATGAGTGTTTTGGGTTCGCAACATAAACATGTTTGATGTAAACCTTGCCCTAAAAGTCAGAACAGCTGAAAACGTTGATGCTGCTTGACCTAAGAAAGAAGCCAAGGAAGACAGCCTGCAAACAGCGAGAGCCATTCTGTGGTAGACATAAGAGGCCACCCTGTGGCCTGACAACCACCACACAAACCGCTGGCTGGCCCTGCAGCATTGGAGCACGGGACAGATGAATAAAGAAAGCATTTCCATGTCTTTATCACCTCAGGAAACAGCAAAGACCTTCACAGTCAGAGTATTTTTGAAGTGTAATCACTATTGTAATGTAGGAAACAATGCAGCCAATTTGTGCACAGCAAGATTCCATATACAGAAATGTGATAACGACCAGAAAATCTGCTTTACAGGTGTTGATTAGTTTGATAATGCTACTGTTGGCCGGGGTGGGCTGGCAGTGTTTTATTATTTTATATAACTATTTGCTATAATTGAAAGTGGTTGTTGTTGGATAAATGTTGGCCAGGAGACCAGGTAAATTACTGTTCTTTTAAAATAGTACAGTGGGACCTTTTACATCTTTTTAAATAATAATAATCTTTATTATTGTCACAAGTAGGCTTACATTAGCACTGCAATGAAGTTACTGTGAAAATCCCCTAGGCGCAACATTCTGGCACCTGTTCGGGTACACGGAGGGAGAATTCAGAATGTCCAATTCACCTAACAGCACATCTTTCGGGACTTGTGGGAGGAGCACCCGGAGGAAACCCACGCAGACACGGGAGAACGTGCAGACGCTGCACAGACAGTGACCCACGCCGGAATCAAACCTTGGTCCCTGGCGATATGAAGCAACAGTGCTGACCACTGTGCTACCATGCCACCTACACTGAGGGAAGGCCTCGATTTTACCAGCTTATTTAAAAGTGCAACATTCCCTCAGCACTGCACAGGAATGTCAAAAGATTTTGTGCTCAAGTCTCTGGAGCAGGGTGATTAAGTATGCAGAGTGAGGGTGATTAGATGTGGAGAGTGAGGTGATTACGTGTGGAGAGTGAGTGTGATGATGTGTGGAGGATGAGGTGATTACGTGTGGAGGGATGAGGGTGATTAAATGTGGAGGGTGATGGTGATCACAGGGTGTAATCTGGGACAACGAATATTCCATTTGGCGTTACAATTATTAAGCCTGTCACATATATGGTGATTGTCAAACTATATTCAACGATCACATGCCTGTTGTGTTCTTCCCCATTCTTCACTGGGCCCTCTCTTACTTTTCTCAATACATATCAACATTGTTAATATGATAAACACACTCGCTTTGACAAAGGGCTTTGGACTCGAAACGTTAGCTCTTTTCTCTCCCTACAGATGCTGCCAGACCTGCTGAGATTTTCCAGCATTTTCTCTTTCATATTGTTGTGGCTTGAACCAGTTTATGCAACAAGATGGTCTATCTGATGTTTTAATAAGAGCTGATGATGTGGAGATGACGGCGTTGGACTGGGGTGAGCACAATAAGAAGTCTTACAACACCAGGTTAAAGTCCAACAGGTTTGTTTCAAACACGAGCTTAAGGAGCTGCGCTCCGAAAGCTAGTGATTTGAAACAAACCTGTTGGACTTTAACCTGGTGTTGTAAGACTTCTTACTGTTAATAAGAGCTGGCCTTGTCGCTCTTAGAGCTATGATTCTATTTCTTCATTGACAAACAAAAGGATGTTGTGGCAGTACTTTCAGTGCGCACTATCGTTAAGGAACATGACAAAGGCAAAATAATGTTTTGCCTTAATTGGTTCACCTTTACACCCGCCCCCCCCCCCCCCCCCTCCACAACCAAACAGTTCTTGACCCAAAAGCTGTCAGTTCCCTTCCCAATCAAATTCTCCATGGGAAATGTCGTTCACCTGGATGAAATTTCATCCTCTGGGAGAGAGCCAAGAGGCCAGAGATGGGGCACAGAATTCTTCCTCTGCGAGAATCTCTTCACTCTGCTTGCTGATTTGTAATTTACATTTCTGGAATGGTTTACAATCGTCGCAGCTGAAAGATTATTCTGCCAACAGTCGTGTCAGATTGTGAGCAGTTTTGGGCCCCATATCTAAGGAAGGATGTGCTGACTTTGGAAAGGGTCCAGAGGAGGCTCACAAGAATGCTCCCTGGAATGAAGAGCTTGTCGTGTGAGGAATGGCTGAGGACTCTCGGTCTGTACTCACTGATGTATAGAAGGATGAGGTGGGATCTTATTGAAACTTACAGGATACCGAGAGGCCTGGATAGAGTAGACATGGAGAGAATGTTTCCACTTGTCGGGAAAACTAGAACCAGAGGACACCATCTCAGACTAAAGGGACGATCCTTTAAAACAGAGATGAGGAGGAATTTCTTTAGCCAGAAGGTGGTGAATCTGTGGAAGCAGAAGGCTGTGGAGGCCAAATTACTGAGAGTCTATAAAACAGAGATAGATAGGTTCTTGATCAATACGAGGATCAGGGGTTAAGGGGAGAAGACAGGAGAATGGGGATGAGAAAAATATCAGCCATGATTGAATGGCGGAACAGACTTGATGGGCCGGGTGGCCTAATTCTGCTCCCATGTCTTATGGTCTTATAACCCCAGGCAGGAGCTCAGATTTTAGCAGCTAACATATCTACCAGAAACATCAGCCTGCCCTGCAACAGATGATTTCTGACTTCCAGCTTCCCCCCCCCACTATCCATATACCTCGTGGAAATTCAATGCTTTCAGTTTTCAAATTATTACCCAGGCAGTTAAAGCATTGCAGCTTCATTGATAACATTTCAGCTAAGTCTATATAATACACAACACCAACACAAATTGCCCAGCAATCACTGTAAACTGTTAAACCATAATGTATGGATTGCACTGGGGATTAGACAGAGAATGGACAAATCATACATGGTCAGGTCAGCTATCAGATCAGCCTCCACAATTGACAAAAATTCTCCAGTCACATACCTGGGAGATCTTTCAACACCTCTGACAGGAGATGATTGATCTTTTGTCACTAAATTTAAGATAATTGATGATGTGAACCAGAATTTCAGGTCACACAGGACCTGCTAGGTTAATTCCATACATATGGAATCAAGAGTAAACAGGACTTGAATCCTCACTTAGAGTTGAGTTTGTGCGACTTTGCAAAACCTGGGGCTCTATTTGGTGGGCTCTCCTATCACTGTGGATTGACACATTGCAGTGTCCATGGGCCGACACATTACAGTGTCCATGGGTCCAGATGTACACCATGTCCACAGACTGAAAAACACACTTGCACAAATACACACACACAACATACATATATAGGAGCTGAAAACTATACTAACACACACACACAATGGGCCCGATTCTCAGGCCTTGTTGCACTGCACAGACTGCACATTGGTCCTGGTGAGAGGGAAGTGTTGTAACTCCTGTAGCAGAGCATTTCTGTCTTTCAGCAGGCATTTCTGAGCCTGACAAGCAACTTGCGATTTTTAAAAAAAGTTGCCGCTTGCAAGTTCTGAAACAGACCAGGTTTATAAAGCTCCCAGACCAGCAACTAAACATTCCATTCTCGGACCCTTGATATACAGGAGCAGACAGAAGTGAATCAGTTTCTTTGGTGTGCCTGATGCAAGTAAAAGAGCTGATATTGAGTCTTACCAGATGTGAGTGAATCGTTCACTTTCACCCAACACGTACTGCACCTGGTAGTGAGACACACAGGAGGCATACAGTACCAGACAATAGTGAATTCTTCCCCTTTACCCAGTGGGTACTGTACCAGCCGCCGACATAGAGATACACATGGTAATAAAAGCAAATTACTGCGGATGCTGGAATCTGAAACAAAAACAGAAAATACTTGACAATCTCAGCAGGTCTGACAGCATCTGTGGGGCGAGACGGGAGCTAACGTTTCGAGTCTGGATGACTCTTTGTTAAAGCTTTGACAAAGAGTCATCTAGACTCGAAACGTTAGCTCCCTTCTCTCTTCACAGATGCGGTCACACCTGCTGAGATTGTCCAGTATTTTCTGTTTTTGTTTCTGAGATTAAATGAACTGTGTAACTTCTGAAATGGAAGGAGAAAACGCAAAAAAGTGATTCAGCAAAGCTCTTGCCCTGTAAACCTGTGGGGGTTGAATACCGGTAAATCGCTCACTGACAGAGCATTAAGTAAATGGAAACTCAGCAATGTCTCAAACTCAGCCTGTCTAATCTAACCAGCCCAAGGCCTGCATTCACACGTCTCCTTATGCAAACAAATGCCTTGTCAGATAATTCATCAGTTTTGAAAGCTAAGTGCACACGGAAAGAACACACAAGGTCATGAAACTCTCTCAAGTTGTGTTGTCTTTTGATGAATGATCAAGTGAGAAATAAAGAAATTGCACACATAACGTGTCTGTTCACGACCTCAGGGTGCCCTAACGCAATTTACAGCCAAAGAACAACTTTTGAAGTATAGTCACGGTAAGAAACACAGCAAACTCTCACAAATGCCAATGAGATAAATAATCAGGTAATCTGTAGTGACCTTGGGTTGAAGGATAAATAGTGAGCAGAATACCAAGGAGAACTTCCTGGTTCTTCTTTGAACAGTGTCATGCAATCTTTTATGGCCACCTGAGCGGGAATTGACTCGACATATTTCCAAGTCAGGATGGTGAGTGACTTGCAGGGGAATGTCCAGGTGGTGGTGTCCCCATGTATCTGCTGCCCTTGTCCTTCTAGCTGGTAGTGGTCGTGGGTTTAGACCCAGGGATACAGTCTAAGGAGCCTTGCTGAGTTCTGCAGTGCATCTTTCAGATGGTACACACTGCTCCCACTGTGCATCGGTGGTGAAGGGAGTGAATGTTTGTAGAAGAGGTGCCAATCAAGTGGGCTGCTTTGTCCTGGATGGTGTCAAGCTTCTTGAGTGTTGTTAGAGCTGCACTCATCGAGGCAAGTGGGCAGTACTCCATCATACTCCAGACTTGTGCCTTCTAGATGCTGGGTAGGCTTTGGGGGAGTCAGGAGGTGAGTTACTCGCTGTAGGATTCCTAGCCTGCATTAATATACCTTGGTTGTGTAACCTTTAATAAATTTTTCAAAAATAAATTTAGAGTACATAATTCATTTCTCCTATTAAGGGGCAATTTAGTGTGGCCAATCCAGCTACACTGCACATCTTTGAGTTGTGGGGGTGTAGCCCACGCAAACATAGGGAGCATGTGCAAACTCCACACGGACAGTGACCCAGAGCCAAGAGCGAACCTGGAACCTAGGCGCCGTGAGGCAGCAGTGCTAACCACTGTGCCACCATGCTGCCCACCTTTAATAAATTTACCCAACAAAAATCTATCAGTCTCAGTTTTGAAATTTTCAATTGATCCCTAGCTTCAAAAGATTTTGGGGGAAATGAGTTCCAGATTTCCACTGCTCTCTCGGTGCTTCTTGGCATCACCCTGAAAAACTCTAATTTTAAGGTTATAATACTTTGTTTTGGGATTCATCCATCAGAGGAAATAGCCTCTCTCTGTCAACCCTATCAAATCCTTCAATTGTCAAACACCTCAATTCGATCATGCCTCATTCTTATATATTCAGGAAAACCAAAATGGAAGTCTTTTATGAACCTGCCCTCATAACTTAACCCTTTTAGCCCACTATCATTCTGTCAAATTGCCCCTTCAAGACCAATACTTCCTCCTGAGGTGATGGTGTCAGGAACTGAATGCAGTTTTCCAGCTGGGGATCAGAGCTCTGAGTACAGCTCTTTGTATTGCAGCCAACCAGGAGATTAAGGCCGATTGGCCTTTTTTCCCCCCCAGTAATTAAATGTTTAATGATCATCCTTCAAATGTGCAATCGCAGATCTTCGGCCAGACTCTCAATACAGACAGTAACAGGGAAGGAAGCACCAACAGGTGTCAGTGAGGTTAGAAGAATTAACATTAATTTAAGTATGCGGCACTCTTTCATGAATCAAATTAGAACATAAACCAGCAGTTAGAAATGACCACTGGCTCATCACCTCTGGATCTGGGGAGGTCAGCTCAGAATTCAAACGAGACAAAGTCTCCTCTCACTTTCCAAAAGGACACCATATGACACCTAGGAGGTGCACAAACCTATCAGACTAATTAGCCGCTCATATGCATGGTTGGCGCAGTAGTGCCCTTCAGCGTTTGGCTTCAAAGACAAGTTTGTGGGTAGGATGGTAAGATGGATACAGGGTGGCAGAAATGGGTAAACTCAGCCTCAGTTGCCTCCTCGCCTGGAAAAGCACACAATTCCCATTTAATTATGTGGGGGCTGCGATGAGGAGCGACTTGAATTCCTCCCCCAAAATATTCTCCCATTCCTTTATGGAGGATCTGGCCCAATGTGGTGGATGTCTACAACTGGTATCACAGCTTCAGCCCTCCTGAAAACAGGCTCTTAACACAAGCAACTAACCCCCATTCAACCACAAGATGAGAGGTTACAGCCATCCTCAATTATTTCCACAGAACCATACACGGTACCAGGCAGGAGCATGAGACGACAGCACTGGGAATGTTTCTGGGGGACAAAGAATACAGCTGCTGTTCACCATCTACCCACTGTGTCAGCTCCTCCCTGCACTTCCACTTGATTGAGATGCACCCAGCCCAGCCTGGAATTGTAATGGAACATCAGGTGTTCTGTATGGCTGCACACCTGGGTTGTCGAGACTATACCCCCAATGGTGATGGAATGAGTGCGACTGAGCAGTGGTGTTGTACCAGCACTGTCGGACTGAGAAAAGTGCAATGCTTCACGGGAATCCCAGCAATTGCTCCAGTCTCCCGCCCATTGGCCTTTTCAATTTGTTTTTTGTGCCGAGCTTTTTGTGAAAGCAAGGGAGAAAATGGGCAGATAAGTTCAAAAATTTGAGTCTCTCTCTTTCTTTCCCCAGCAAGAGATTCATGCTGCAAAGTATTCAGCAAGGAGAATTGTTTTGGCGATTATTGTCATTGAGCAGAAAAGCCTAAAGAATCTGCCGTTGCGATGAGATTGCTGTTCAACACTCATGTTGCTTGCTCTTCACAACCAGAGAAGAATATTAAAAATTCCTTTCTATGTGTTCCATGCAGGAATATTCTGTACTTAGCTATGGCTCAGTCGTAGCACACTCACATATGAGTTAGAAAGTTGAGGATCAAATTCTACCCTCAACATAATCTAGACTGTCAATTCCAAAATTTAGCAGGTGCTGCGCTGTCAGAGGTGCGGTCTTAAACCAAGTCCCTGTCCACTCTTTGGGGGAGATGAAAAGATACCATGTCATTATTGGAAGAAGAGGAGGCAGAGTTCTCTCCTGTGTGGAACGGGCAGGAGGAGACCCAGAGACAGACAGCAGTACCAAAAAGAGCAAGAGAGGTGGAGTTGGAGAAAGGCTGCAATACCTAAAAGAGGAAGACAAGAGGACTCAGAGACAGACAACAGATTTAAAAGAGAGGGGAAAAGGGGAACCCAGAGACAGAGAGCAGCACATGGAAGAGTGAGAGAGAGGTGGGCCCAGAGACAGACAACCACTATCCAATCAGTGTGTCAATCGCTTTCTTAGAAAAATCAAAATGGGACTTCACAGAATCACAGGTAGTTGACTGGTTGGTGAGAATTTTTCTCATTCATCTTTCAAAACTCAGGTACCTTTAGTAATTGTAAGGTTTTATTAATAGTAGCAAGGTTTACTAATAATAGTAAAGCTTATTGGATTGGTGAGTGTTTCCTATTGTCTTAATGAGAGAATTTCAATCGGGATAAGCAGAACATTTATTGAAATAAGAATATAAGCACAGGCAGCATTAGAGAAATTAATGAAAATATAATAAGTAAAATAATGAATCAATGAAATGCTATAAAGTTTGCAGGACAGGTGAAGTATGACGGCAGCAGAATGTGGGAGCTCATGGACATCATGGGCGGGATTCTCAGGGGGAATACAAGTCTAGAAAGAAATCTGGTTTGAAGCAAGAAGATGCTGCGGGGCTGTGTGCGTGACATTGATCCAAATGGGCCACCTGCTAATGCTGTTGAAGAAATGCTTTCGCAGATTGCTGAAGTTTGCGTTGCTGGTGTGGTGAGTGCTGCATGTAACAGGCATGTCACCACGGGTTAAACACGCTGGAAGCCAAAGATGTTTAACTGAACCTCGAGTGCCAGTGGAATATGTGGATGACAGGATTTGGTTCCGGTGAGATTGGACCATGTGGGAGGCTCTGCACAGCTGCGGCTCCTGGATGGAGAATGGCACTGATCTGTGGAACAAGTCACACAGTGATGGACAGATCATTTCTATAACAAAGTTCTGGACGTGATAGCACATTCTCAGGCTTATCCTTTGTTTCTGTTGAGGAACCATGATACCGGGTGTTTGTTTTTTGGTAGTGTAATATGTGGAATGTTACATAGTTAATTTTCAAATCTCTGTTCCTGTTGACCGTTCAATAAACAAAATATTCTCAAGTGGCTTCTTGTGGGTACACGTGCCAAATCTCAGACAATGATTGTTGTGTTGCATTTCAATCAAACTTTGAAGCCTGAACAGTGTGCCTGAACTCTAGAAGCATTAGTACGATAGAGTCAGCAGCCACAGCACCATAGAGGCAGCAGCCAACAATCAAACACTCAAGAGCTGGGCTTCGGCACTGAGGAACCCTCATGACCATGGGGTAAATGTGTGGATCCAGGGGAGGGCATGTGAGCATGGTCTCCCTAACGTTCAGGAGCAAGCAGCAAACACAACCTGCAGCTGTGAAGTACTCACACAACTAACAAGGCCAATTTCTCATTAGCAAACTCTTCATCTATTAAGCTACTCACAGTCAAAGGAAGTTAAAGTGACCTTCAGCATAGAATCAAGAACAGGGCACTGTCCTGGAAGTGTTTGAAAGGATAGACAGGCAGCAGCTGTAGTTGGCCCTGTTATGGGTAGCCACAATATTGAAAGATGGCATAAAGACCTCACAGACAAAAAACCCCTCCAGTGGCCTTAAACTGCATGCCAGAAAATGGAAATGGCTACTCACTATGGTGATATGCGCATAGGCATATCTATGTATAACTGTACAGAGTTGCACCAATGCATATATTTGTATATAACAATACCAGTGTCCATAACTACTGATCACTACATGTAGTGACAGTCATGACCTCCCGCCAGTAGGTGGAACTAGACAGCCATACATACCTATAAACACACACACATATATATATATATATTTATACCGGGGCGACGAGACAGGGCCACTTGGTAGTAGGACAGACAATGGGACAGTCACATCTCCCCAAAGCTTCACAATAATGTAGACATAATTGTTGTACATAGATTTGCATAGTTACCATCCTGCGTGTCAAGAATAAATACTTATAACAATCACTTCCTCATGTTCTACGTGTGCCTTCATGATCAGGGGAGCCAGAGAACACAACACTCACCTCCTCATTTCCCCTCAGCAGCCACTGCACCAGCTTCACATTTTTACAAAGGAGTACCGAATGACACCCGTGTGATCTCTCCCTGGGGAGCCGGTTAGTTCCCGGGAAGCCGTTGCATCCCACTTCAATCTCACTGATGAGATGGAAATTAATGCAAATGAGGGTTAATGACATGCTCGCCATATTTGGGGGTGATCCAGAACTTGCTATCAGGTGCAGGCCGGTTAGATAGCAAACTGATTCATGCATGGTACGAATCTCAATTTTGGCCTCCCCCAATTTAACCAGTGCGGCCAGATGAACGCTGGCTGCAATGCGGTGGTCAAAATGCAACCATAAAAAATGACAATAAAAGCTTCTATAGATACGTAAAAAGGAAAATATTAACAAAGGCAAATGTGGGCCACTCCAGGCAGAGATGGGGAATCTATAATATGGAATAATGGCAGTGGAACGTAACAACGCTTTGTGCCCGTCTTCATGCAGGAAGAAACAAAGAAAAGCAACCAGAAGTGTTGGAGAACCAAGGGACTAGTGGGAATGAGGAACTGAAAGAATTAGTATTGGTTAAAAAAGTAAATGGAACTGAAAATTGACAAATCCGCTGGACTGGATGATCTATATCCCAGGGTGTTAAAATCAATGGCTCCAGAGGTAGTGGAAGCATTAATGGGCATCTTTCAAAATTCTACAGCTTTTGGGACAGTTCCTGCAGATTGGAAAAGAGCAAGCATAAACCTATGTTTTGAGAAAGAAAATGGGGTACTGTAAACCTGGCATCATAGTCGGTCTCTTATAAAGAATGTGATAACTGGACACTTTGAAAATAATGGCAAGATTGGACAGAGTCAACATGGATTTATGAAAGGGAAATCATGTTTGACAAACATGTTGGAGGTTTTTTGAGATTGTATGAAGCAAAATAGATAAGGGGGAACCGGTTGATGTGGTATATCTGGATTTTTAACAGGCTTTCGATATGGTCCCACAATGTACTGGCATAGATTGAGAATTGGTTAGCGGATAGAAAACAGAGAAAAGAATAAATGGGTCATTCTCAGGTTGTGACTTGTGGGGTATCAGTGGGGACCACATTCTAAATTTGCTGCTGACACAAAACTAAATGGGAAAATGAGCCTTGAGAAGGATGCAAATAGGCTTCAAAGGGATTTATTTCAGGCAAAGTGAGTGGGCAAGAACATGGCAGATGACGTTTAATGTGGAAAAATATGAAGTTAACTACTTTGGTAGTTAAAACAGAAATACAGAGTATTTATTAAATGGTGAGTGATTGGAAAGTGTTGATGTCAAAAGAAAGCTGGGTGTCCTTGTTCATAAGTCACTGAAAGCTAAAATTCAGGTGCAGCAAGCACCAGGCTATCAGGACAAATGGCACGTTGGCCTTAATTACAAGAGGGTTTGAGTACAGGAGTAAACAGGAGCTGGATGGAGCCTTGGTGAGACCGCACCTCGAGTATTATGAGATCGTGAAGGACATTAGATTAAAGCAAGCTCATTTTCTTATTTCAATGTTTTCTTTTTGTGCGGGAATGGCAATGAAAAGGAATTGACCCGTGAAGCAATTGACGGCATTTGGCAATAGGATTCTCTAATCTGTTAATGGAAAGGACACAGGAAGCGTCCATTACCTTCAGGCAGGAGTGAATCACCTACACCAGAGCCTGGCACAGAGCAGGCAGCACGATTTTGACTTAGCCTTGTTGTGATCTGGTTAGTCAGAATGACCTGCAGAGAAAGAAAATAATAGAGTTACAGGAAGGTCAATCACCGGGGAATTTCCCAACCTCTCCCCCCCGACCCCTTTCTCTCTCAGGCATGTCTGTACAGTAAGCTCCTCCAAAAATCATGACTTCTTCCAACTCTTTGTTCTCCTGAAACCTGTGCTCATCAAGGTGTTATTTTTAGGAAACAAAACACGTCTTTCCTTTCAGGAACACGGAGTGGAACTTGATGCCCCCATATGGCGCGTTGGGTGGCAAGGGCACTTGATCAATTAGTGGGAGGATGGCAGGTTAGAATCCAGCCAGCCTCCTGCCTCCAGCCTGATTAAGTTCTTGATGGGAAGGCCCATGGATGGCCTTCTGCCAATTGAGTCCCTTAAGTAGGCAAATAGTAGGAGCATAACAAGTAAATCCGAGTGGGATATCTTATAGGTTCCCATGGAGGGGGTCACCGATTGAGGGACCGTGCATCAAGGGGTGGATACCTGCTGAGAGCTAATTTCTGCCCTAGAATGACTGTCCATCCCCTTGTTCCCTCACAACCTGCCATCACTCAGTGCCCTGGGATCCAGAGACGATGCCAGGCCTCAATGGGTCCATTATCGGTAGCTGCCATCCAATGAGTTGCCGGCTTCTGTTTATCCAGCAGCTCTCAGGGAGCAGGACTTCCGCTCTCAAGGAAGGGCCTTAATGTGACATGGTAGCACAGTGGTTAGCACTGCTGTCTCAGAGCGCCAGGGACCCCGGTTCGATTCCGGCCTTGGGACTGTGCCTGGAGTCTGCACATTCTCCGTGTCTGGATGGGTTACCTCCGGGTGCTCCGGTTTCCTCACATGGTCCAAAGATATGCAGGTTAGGTGGATTGGCCACGATCAATGTACCAGGTTACGGGATAGAGTGGGGGAGTGGGCTTGGGTGGAGTGCTCTTTCAGAGGGTTGGTGCAGACTCGATGGGCCAAATGGCCTCCTTCTGTACTGTAAGGATTCTATAGATTCCCTAAAAGAGATGATGCAGAGGTTCTCAAGCTGGCAGATGACGCCCTATCACTTCCACTAACCACGCCCAGTGACAGTACCCAGATTGACCCGTCAGATGCAGCATAAATGTGAAGTAGATTTTCCCTCCTCAGCAGGCTTGTCCAAACTTTCCACATAGGGGCCACATTTTTATTTTTCCCACAATCTGTAGGCCCATAAGCAAATTTTGGAAAGATAAGGTTTGACACATTTAACGTGAATTTTTCTAAAAATGTATTTTTAAAATTATATGTAAAGAAACAACTTACTGAGCAAAAAAAGGTCAATAACAAATTGCTAATTTTAAAAAATAAGTAATAAATAAAGACAACCATAAGAATGTGAAAGGGTGACAGTGTGTGTCCAGCTGAATCCCAGGCTCTGGGTGTTCACTCACACTCACCCCTGTAACAGTGGATGAGAGTGCCTGTTGGTATGTGGGGATGAGGGTGAAGGATGAGAATCTTGAGACTGGCAATGAGTAAGACACAAACTCTCCCCTCCTTCTCATCTTGCCTCTCTCCTTCTCAAATATATTCATCCCCCAGACCAGACTGTGTTTCTGGTTTGTTCTCTTCATTATTAAACACACCTAGGTAAAACATTTGAGTAAGCAAACTGATCAAAAGTATCGGAGATTTTACAGATACAACATTGTGCACCCCAGACAGTCTTTCAATAAGAAGGGACAGTTGCTCTGAAGTCAAACCCATCATCCCCGTATTCTCCAGCACTCTGTCTGAGCCTGAATTAAGAGGGAAAATGCCCCACATGACAGACAGTCTTAAATGAGTGAAGGACTAATACAGATTTCAACCTGTAAAAATTGGGCCATAGGCAAGGTGCCTGGAACGCGAGGTTTACAAACTGCACCCTTTTCTAGAATCATAGAATTTACAGTGCAGAAGGAGACCATTCGGCCCATCGAGTCTGCACCGGCCCTCGGAAAGAGCACCCTACCCAAGCCCACACAATCACTCTATCCTCGTAACCCAGTAACCCCACCCAACCTTTTTGGACATTAAGGGCAATTTATCATGGCTAATCCACCTAACCTGCACATCTTTGGACTGTGAGAGGAAACTGGAGCTCCCGCAGGAAACCCACGCACACACGGGGAGAACGTGCAGACTCCACACAGTCAGTGACCCAAGCCGGGAATCGAACCTGGGGCCTTGGAGCTGTGAAGCAACTGTGCTAACCACTATGCTACCGTGCTGCCCAGAAGGTCCCTTTGTTACAATAGCCAATAGCATTGGGAATACTCTGTGGGAGGGAATTTAGTGTAATCCAGAGCCCTATCCCAACTGATTCCCAGACCCCGCATTGCAAACCCAGAACGTTAAGGAATTGTTGTGGCCTGTCATGCCAATTGGGAGGAAGTCCTCCACGCATATTTGAGTATAAAATACTCTGGATAGGTACAGTGGGGCGCCACCCAAAAGTCAGATTAGGGATCTGAAGGAGAGGATTATTGGAGATATGCCCATAAGGAATTGGGCAAACGGGCCCACCAACTAAAAAAGGCAATAGCAATTGTATGAGACTGGTGCATGCAATATCCTCCATCACGTTCCCGATGATAAGTGGGAGGATTCCCAGGTAGAGAGCCTTCCACTGGGGAATTGAAGGGTGTGCTGCAGCAGCTCATAATGGAAGCCCCTCCGCGCTGTGCAAAAAGGCAGGGAGGGCATTTCCGCGAGCCAATACAGGTTGTGGGGCTAACAGCACTTTTAACATAGAAAAATATCCCAAAAGTAGCACAGGAGCAAATATCAGCAATTATTCGACACCAAATCTTTAAAATGATATTAGGATTGGTGATAAATAAAGTAGATTTTAAGCAGTATCTTAAAGGAGGATAGAGAGATTGAGAAGTTTAGGTAGGAAATTCCAGAAAATGGGCCTGGACAGCTGACAATGGAGCAATTAAAATCATCAATGCTCAGATTTGGAGGAGCACAAAAAGCTCGAAGAGTTGTAGGAAATTACAACAATAGGGAGGGACAAGGCCATGGAGCTATTCGAACACAAATAATCTGCAGTGCAAAACAACCTCTAATTGGCAATGTCAGGAAATTAGACATATGAAAGTTGTTCTTTGCACGCGAGTCACCAGATGTCATGGGCACATGATCATCCGAGGCAAATTGCGAGCTGAAAGGCTCACCGCTCAAAGCATGAAACTACGAACAGCACCAAAGCTAGAGCAAAGGCGGAAGCAGTGTGGCTTTGCAAATGGAGCACATTTGTGACCACAACAGACACAGATAAGAGAAACTGAGCCAAACTAACTTGGCTGCAACCAGATTGTCATTCAATGTGTCTGTCAAAGAACAACAAACAAGGGGCTGGATTCTAGGTTTTTGGGACTATGTCCGCACGCTGTGATCTTTTACTGTGGTCTTTTACGCCAGGAAAACTGCCGTCAAAAGGCCACTGATTTACAGCCTTGCAGGGAGCTAGCAGGCAGCTGTCGTGGAGCTCGCAGCTCCAGCTGCCGATACGGCCCACGCACCTCCGGGTCAGAGGCCTGCATGCGCCGGTCCCGATTTCATGCGGGGAAAATGGATTCTCTGCCCCGTCGGTACGCGATTTTGGCGTCGGGGCGAGGAGAATCCAGCCCAAGATGTCTTCACGTAGGGTCTGCTTTCTGGTGAAGGCAACGCTCTTCATTTGAGAAGGTTATGTTCGCCCTCCAACAACAACTAATAATCATATAGAGCCCTTAACATAATAAACTATTCCAAAGGATTCCAGTGAACCTTTGTTGCACTCTCTTTAATATGTCTTTCCTTAGGTAAGGAGACAAAACTGTACACAGTAATCTCTCTGTGGTCCCACAATGAGTCTTTGGGGGCGATTCAATCAAAAATTTCAAAGTCTCATTTGGGTCGGGATTGGCAGGATGTTTCCTGCCGCCTTTTTGGGTACGATCCAGACCGGTATCCGCCCACACTTTGTCATTTTTTGGGGGGCTTGGAGAGGTTCTCCTCAGTCTAGCCCACACTTAGAAATTTTTTCAGCAGTGGGGAGCTGAACTCGCCGGCGAGGCCGGCTACTCCAATATCAGAACGCCATTTTGTAAGGGTGCCCCAATGTCGAAGTGTGCTCGAGGGCCCCCCACCAACAGGCAATGGAACCCTCTGCAGACATGGGCGTTACCCCCTTAAGTGACGACACCCTACAATGAGGTCGTTGAGGGCCCCCAACCCCCTTTTCGCTCTCCTCCCTTCCTTTCAGGACCCCCTTCACCACCCCAATCTGAGGCCCCTTCATATCCCCCTGCCTTACTTTTCATAACCCTCACCCCCTTTTCAAGGGCATTCCCTCCTTAGGCCCCAACCCATGGCAGTGCCAATCTTTCACTCGGGCACCTTGTCATGGCCAGCCTGGCGGTTTCACCTGGGCACCCTGGCAGTGCCAAGGTGTCACTGCCAGGATTCCTGGGTGCCAGTGGGAGTGCCAGGGTGCCACCTTGTCCAATGTCCAATCACCTGGGGGGTCTCCAATCACCTGGGAGACCCCCACCCAGGTGCAGTGATGACTGGCCCACATTTGTGGCCAGTGAATCACAGGCCCGGGACAATCCGGCAAATGCATATTTAAATTAGCTTAATGACTCATTTAAACATGCATATCTGGATCTCGCCCAGTGATAGCAGGAACAATATTGGGATGAATCACGAGATTTTACTGAATCTTGCGAGACATTTTGAGTGTCGCAAACCTTGCATGATTGAATGACCTCTTTTCGACATCAAGTTGGACACGACAAGGCCGTTGAATTGCACCCTATATAATTGAGTAATACATCTTTATTCTGATATTCTACCCCTTTGATGATAAAGCTAACATACAATTTCATTTCCTTTTTTTTAATAAAGTATTTTTTTATTTTTTTCCAATTAAGGGGCAATTTAGCATGGCCAATCCACCTAACCTGCACATCTTTGTGTTGTGGGGGTGAGACCCACGCAAACATGGGGAGAATGTGCAAACTCCAGATGGACAGTGACTCAGGGCTGGGATCGAACCCAGATCCACAGCATCGTACCATTTGATTTCATATTTGATTGCTGTACCTGCATGCTAACTTTCGGTGAGTCATGTATAAGGACACTCAGGTGCCACTGAATACTAACATTTTAATGACCAATTATAAATATTCTGCTTTTTTCTTTTTCCTCTGAAAATTAATCATTTTACACTTCCCCACAAAAAAATTACAGTCCACCTTACACTTTCTTGTCCAATCACTTATCCAGCCTATACCCCTTTGTGGCTGTTGTATATTTTAAGCTTCAGTGCTATGTAGGGATGGCTCACTAGCTTACTTGTGTGAGATAGGAAATTGAATAGAATTTTTAAAAAATGTCTCTTTTGCTTCCAGTAACTCCAAGTTTGTTTACTTTTCTCTGAGTCCACAGGCAGGCTTAACCAATCAAACAGTGAACATTAATCATTAACAGACTTACATAATCAAACACAGAACAAAGCACAACTGAACACTGTAAAAGTAGCCCTTTTTTGCACCCTCCTCACCTAGCTTTGTACCATCTGAAAACTTGGATAAATTATCCTTAGTCCCCATATCTAAATCATTGATGTGAATTCCAAACAGCTGAGGCTCAGCACTGATCCTTGTGGCATTCCATAAATGAGTCATTTATTTCTACTGTGTTTTCCATTCATTATCCAATCCTTAATCCATGCCAATATATTACCCCCAAGGCCATGACTTCTATGCTTGTTTAATAACCTCTTGCATGGCACCTTATCAAATGCTTTCCAGAAGTACAAATATGCTACATTCCCTGGTTCCATGCTGGGTTCAACAACTTTAGGCGATAGCCGGGTTACAAAACATACAGGATCCTTGTCTTTGGGATGCATTGAGTACAAAAAGAAGGAAGTTATGCTAATCCTTTATAAATCACTGTTAGGCCTCATCAGGAGTATTTTTCCTGATTGTGCACACCACATTTTAGGGAGGATGTGGAGTTTGCACTTTCTCCCTGAGTCTGCTTGGATTTCCTCCGGGTGCTCCGGTTTCCTCCCGCAGTCCAAAGATGTGCAGGTTAGGTGCATTGGCCATTGCCAAATTGCCCTTAGTGTCCAAAAAGGTTGGGTGGGGTTACTGGGTTATGGGGATAGGGTGGAGGTGTGGGCTTAAAATGGGATGCTCTTTCCAAGGGCCGGTGCAGACTCGATGGGCCAAATGGTTTATTTCTGCACTGTAAGTTCTATGATTCTTTTTTAAAATTTCAAGTACCCAATTCATTTTCTCCCCGTGTCTGCGTGGGTTTCCTCCAGGTACTCCGTTTTACTCCCACTGTCTAAAGATGTGCAGGTTAGGTGGATTGGCCATGCTAAATTGTCTCTTAGTTTCCAACGGCGTGGATGTTAGGTGGGGTTAGAATTCCTCAAGTGCAAAAGGAGGCCATTCTACCCATCGAGTCTGCATCGACCCTTTAAAAAATCACCCTACCTTCGGCACTGTAGGGATTTTATAGATTCTATGTCAAAGCTGGATGTGGAAATTAGAAATAAATCAAGAATGAGTAACTTCAGTTATGTGGAGAAACGGAATAAGTTGGAATTGTTCTCTTTGGATCAGAGAAGGTTAAAGGGAAATTTAATAGAGGTGTTCAAAATTATGGGAGTTTTTATCAAACAAAAGGAAACTGTTTCTGGTAGCCAGAGGACACCAATTGAAGGTAGTTGGCAAAGGAGTCAGAGATGGGACGAGAGAAAGTTCTTTGACACAGCGAATTAGGATTGGGATTGCACGGCCCAAAAAGGCAGATTCAATGGTAACTTTCCACAGGAAATTTGATTAATATTGACAAACGAGAAATCTACAGGGATACAGAGTAAAAGCAGGAGTTGGAACTAATTGGATAGTTTTTTCAGAGGGGTGGCACAGTGGTTAGCACTGCTGTCTCACAATGCCAGAGACCCGGGTTCCAATTTGGCTTTGGGTAGTTTGCACATTCTTCCCAGGTCTGCGTGGGTTTCTTCCGAGTGCTCTGATTTCCTCACACCGTCCAAAGATGTGCAGGTTAGAAAGATTGGCCATGATCAATGAACAGTATTACGGGGTTGGGCTTAGGTAGAGTTTAGGTAGAACAGCGATCAGAGGATCGGTACCAACTCGATGGGCTGAATGGCCTTTTGCACAGTAAGGAGTCTATGGATGACCTACTTCTGTGTTGTAAGATTCTATGATTCGAACCATCCTTTCCATTTTCTCAAACAGATGTCAGTAATGGTTCTGTTATACTGTCTGGATCTATTTGTGTTTCTTTACTTACATTTCCACCATCATCCTTTTTGATAATTTCTACCCTCCATACAATCTCATTTGTTCATTTCCCTGGTTCTGCCTTCCAGTTCCAATGAAAGACCGTCAACCCGTTTTTATTCATTCATTTATGGGATGCGGATGCTGTAGGCAAGGTATGCATTTATTGCCCAGCATTTATTGCTCTTGAAGAGGTGATTAGCCACTTTCTTGAACCAGTGTAGTCTGTATGGGGCAGCAGGGTAGCATGGTGGTTAGCATCAATGCTTCACAGCTCCAGGGTCCCAGGTTCGATTCCCGGCTGGGTCACTGTCTGTGTGGAGTCTGCACGTCCTCCCCCTGTGTGCGTGGGTTTCCTCCGGGTGCTCCGGTTTCCTCCCACAGTCCAAAGATGTGCGGGTTAGGTGGATTGGCCATGCTAAATTGCCCGTAGTGTCCTAATAAAAGTAAGGTTAAGGGGGGGGGTTGTTGGGTTACGGGTATAGGGTGGATACGTGGGTTTGAGTAGGGTGATCATGGCTCGGCACAACATTGAGGGCCGAAGGGCCTGTTCTGTGCTGTACTGTTCTATGTTCTATGTATAGCTACACTCTGAGTGCTTTTAAGAAATGAGTCCCAGGATTTTGAGCCAGTGACAATGAAGGAACTATTTCCAAGTCAGGATGGTGTGCAATTTGGAGTGGAACTTGAGAGGTGGTGGAGTTCCCATGAGGCTGCTGAATTTATTCTTCTAGGTGGAAGAGCTCGCAAGTTTGAAAGGTGCCGTTGATGAAGCCTTGGCGATTTATTGTAGATATCATCTAGTGCAGGGGTGGGCAAACTACGGCCCGCGGGCCGCATGCGGCCCGCCAAAGGTATTTCTGCGGCCCACCAAGTCATTAAAAAAAAAAAAATTTTAAAAATTTTTTTTTTTTTTTTTTTAAATTTTTTTTTTAAGGTTAATGGGGGGGGGGCTGTTGGGTTACTTACTGGTATAGGGTGGATACGTTGACTTGAGTAGGGTGATCATTGCTCGGCACAACGTCGAGGGCCGAAGGGCCTGTTCTGTGCTGTACTGTTCTATGTTCTATATGAGGCACCCAGAATCATAACCGGGTGAAGTAATTATTTTACTTAATATACTATGCGGCCCTTTGTGAATTGTGAATTTCTGAATGTGGCCCTTGCACGGAAAAGTTTGCCCACCCCTGATCTAGTGGCACACACCGCAGCCACATCATGCTCGGTGGTGGAGGGAAATATAAAAACTGGTTTCATATTTTTATTTATTAATTTACAGAATCTGGGGGTCACTGGTTAGGCCAGCATTTATTGCCCATCCCTTCAGAAGGTGGCAATGAATTGCTTTCTTGACTCGCTGCAGTCCTTCAGGTGCAGGTACACCCACTGTGCTGTTAGGGAGGGAGTCACAGGATTTTGTTCCAGCAACAGTGGAGGAATTGCAAAATATTTCCAAGTCAGGGAGTGAGTGACTCGGAGGGGAACATCCAAGTGGTGGGTTTCCCAGGTATCTGCTGCTCTTGTCCCTTCTGGATGGCAGTGGCCGTGGGTTTGGAAGGTGCTGTCTAAGGAGCCTTGGTGAGTTACTGCAGTGCATCTTGTAGATGGTACACATGGCTGCCACTTTTCGTTGGTGGTGGAGGTTTGAATGTTTGTGGAAGGGGGAGCAATCAAGCGGGATACTTTGTCCTGGATGGTGTTGCGCTTCTTGAGTGTTGTTGGAGCTGCACTCATCCAGGCAAGTGGAGAGTATTCCATCACACTCCTGACTTGTGCTTTGTAGATGGTTAACAGGCTTTGGAAGGTCAGGAGGTGAGTTACTCGCTGTAGATTCCTAGTCTTTCACCTGCCCTGGTAGCCATAGTATTAATGCAGCTCGTCCAGTTCAGTTCCATAACATATCATAGAGCCATTCATGACACAGAAAGAGGTAATTCGGCCCACTGAGTTCATGTCGGCTCTCTGGAGGGCAATCCAGTCATTCCCAACTTCCCGCCAACTATACCTTTGGCCCAGCAAGTTTATTTCCCTCAATTGCCCATCCAATTTCTTCTTGAAATCATTGGCTGTTACTGTTTCTAAAATCGTTGTAAAAAAAATCTGTCATATTCATAGAACATAGAAGAGTACAGCACAGAACAGGCTCTTCGGCACTCAATGTTGTGCTGAGCCTTGTCCGAAACCAAGATCAAGCTATCCCACTCCTTATAATTCTGGTGTGCTCAATGTGCCTATCTAATAACCGCTTGAAAGTTCCGAAAATGTCCGACTCCACTATCACAGCAGGCAGTCCATTCCACACACTAACCACTCTCTGAGTAAAGAACCTACCTCGGACATCCCTCCTATATCTCCCACCCTGAACATTATAGTTATGCCCCCTTGTAACAGCTACATCCACCTGAGGAAATAGTCTCTGAACGCCCACTCTATCTATCTCCCTCATCATCTTATAAACCTAAATTAAGTCACCTCTCATCCTCCTCCGCTCCAAAGAGAAAAGCCCTAGCTCCCTCAACCTTTCCTCATAAGACCTATCCTCCAAACCAGGCAGCATCCTGGTAAATCTCCTTTGCACCTTTCCAATACTTCCACATCCTTCCTATAGTGAGGTGGCCAGAACTGCACACAATACTCCAAATGTGGTCTCACCAGGGTCATGTACAGTTGCAGCATAACCAGACGGATCTTAAACTCGAGCCCCCTGTTAATAACGCTAGCACACTATAGATCTTCGTCACGGCTCTATCCACTTGAGTGGCAACCTTCAGAGATCTGTGGACATGAACCCCAAGATCTCTCTGTTCCTCCACATTCCTCAGAACCCTGCAGTTGACCCTGTAATCCGCATTCAAATTTTTCCTACCAAAATGAATCACCTCGCACTTATCAGGGTTAAACTCCATCTGCCATTTTTCGGCCCAGCTCTGCATCCTATCAATGTCTCTTTGCAGCCTATAACAGCCCTCCACCTCATCCACTACTCCACCAATCTTGGTGTCATCAGCAAATTTACTGACCCACCCTTCAGCCCCCTCCTCCAAATCACTGATAAAAATCACAATTTTGCCCCATCACCTAATGGGAACAGTTACATGAACAATGAGAGACAGAAAAACAGCCAGTTTGTCCACCTGCGATGCCTTGTGTATCATAATATATATGCTCTCCAATCCATCTAAATCATCTTCTGGGAGATGCGTCATCATAAAATCAGATTTTAAAACAAGGGCCAATTTGGGGGGGAAATTCCTCTCCAAGGTCTTAAGGCGGTCAAAACTAGTTTAGGAGATTACATAACTTTCGAATTTACCTCCAGAGAGTTCACGCTTCAATGTACACTAATGTTTGTACGTAAGTTACTTGAAGTACTTTCCCCGGGGTTTTGCACGCTATAATTTTTCGTTGGAAAGTAGCAGGACAGACAAAGAGCACATTCATGTCAATCTCACAGTCAATCATCGGAGAACATTTCTAGAAGTAATTTGAACAGATGCATGCAGGGAGTTGAATCTCTTCAGTCAGCCGTTATCTGCTTTGCACTTTTATTGACCCATGGTTTTCACATTTTATTCATACAGGCTTCACTTTTTAATTATGATATGTTGCTGATCTGTGAATATGAAATTTGAGTGAGTCAGGTACATTGGCAGAACTTTCCATTCTGGAGACTAGGGCTGGTAGTGGGTGGGAGAACTGGCGTGATTCCTGCTGAGTGGCAGGATAGCTGAACACACTATCGCGGTCAGCTAATTAATAATACATCCATGAGGAGCTCAACAAATCATACGCTGGGACAGGAGGAAGTCACCCACCATTCCGTCATTTTATGGGGTTGAATGGCACCATATTTAAAGATCACCGGACTGACATTCAATCAGTGCAGGTCAGGAGCTCTGAATTACTCCTCCAGAGTCCTTGCAGTCACAGCTCATACCAGAGAAGCTGGTACATGTGAGCAATCACATCCCAGTACATATGAGAGATCCTCCAGCATTGCACCCCTTCTCATCTTGTGACAAGGGCACCACCATGGTCAGACCAATGCTCACTGCTGCAGTGATCCATATTCACCATCATCTTCTCCTCCTAGAGCCACAGACCCTTCCTTCTCCTGGGTCTGCGGCAACAAATGACAGACACTTCTCCTCAGCCAAATGAGGGCCAGTACCAGGGCAGGGTTGCCTGCAGCCTGCATCATCGGCACCTCAGTTGAGGAATGAACGAATTGAAGTGATACATTAAGTGAGCTTGGCCTTTCCAGATTTCCCTCCATCTCAAAGCCAGCAGGCCAGTGCTGTGCCCTTTATCTGGCCTCCATCGAGACATGGCATCACCACCCCAAGTCTTCCAGGTAAAGGATATCCTGGAGGATCAGGGATGGATGTTCCTCCTATCACAGACAAATGCCTATGGAGGCATTGCTCTTTGACCAAGGAGGTGAGAGCCTTGTGCAAGAAGCTCCCCACTGATTCCAGGCTGATTCCATTTGCCTCCACTACCCACAAACTCTACAGAAACCGTTGCCATGGCAGCATAGAAAGTCGTTTTACATGAGCCTTTATCAGCCATGACCATTCACTCAGGAGGATGGAGGTTTGGACTTGCGAGTTGTCTTTCCTCACCAACGTGGCCCTTGGAGGCTTCCACCTCCCTCCCTCCCTGCCTTTGACTGCAGCTGACGGCAAAAGGGACAGAATGAATGGCAGTTCCACACCTTGCTGGGATCTCCATGTTATGGGATCCATAAACCTGCTGCAATACGGATTTCGCCATATAGAGAACACATGTGAGCATGGTCAACATCCAGTTGCCTCATAATTATTACAATGTCCCATTAGTCGGCCACTTGTGCTGACCTTCAACTCCGCCCACCTAAAAAGACCTTCCTCCCATTTTGATGGATCTCAGTGACTGACTAACTGTGTGGTCATGGTCAGTTTGGAAAAATGGTGCACCCCCTCCTCCCAGTGAGGCCTTCACTTACCAGACTTTCACCTTAGACCTTTCACTCTACCACATGCCACTCCCCACTCTAACTATTCCCTTCTATCACCAGTCTCCTAGATTCCCTCCCCCAGGAGTCCACAATGGGCATCATCGACTTCACCCTCTGAATCACTAACCCACCTCCACCCCACATACTCACCTTAACTCTCCCCAATAAGCCCATATCCTCTGTCCAACCTTCACTCCACCTACCCACCTGCCGCCCCCACCCACAACCTCCAGCCTTCACTTGCCTCCCATTCTCAGTCTTGACACTGCAGTTGTTACCGGAACTTGAGTAAAGTTGTATGAGGTTGCTAAGAAGACAAAAGCAACATCTAGTGACCTTGAAGTCAGGGAAGATGTGGAACTTGCCAGGTGCACACCACTCAAATATACTCATAAAACTCAACTTTCTAAATTCTCGCTGGTGGGGAACTTAATTTGGAGGACAAACTGGTTTAGCACAGGGCCAAATCGCTGGCTTTGAAAGCAGACCAAGGCAGGCCAGCAGCACAGTTCAATTCCAGTACCAGCCTCCCCGAACAGGCGCCTGAATGTGGCGACTAGGGGCGTTTTACAGTAACTTCATTTGTAGCCTACTTGTGACAATAAGCGATTTTCATTTCATTTCATTTCAAATTGAATTTCAGCGAGGCGGCCTTTTAAATAGCTTACATGAGGTTTTAACAAACTGCCCACCATCAAAGCCAGAAAAACAAAATTCCAAATGAAATTTCCGCCGGCGGGAATCTGGCTTTTCCAACCGCTGGCAAGAGTGGAAAATGTCACCTTCTCCCCACCCCCGTATAAACAAAATCCAGTCTCCAGCCCGCGCTTTATGCTACAGATAGCATATTCCAGCCTGTGTGCCATTTTATACATAACAAATCTACTACCAGCTGAATATGTGAATGCACAGGCAGAATTAGACCCAGAGAGAGGTACCCCACTTGCCAAGATTAAACTTTGGATGCATTTGGCACAGTGCAGCTCCCCTCCCCTCCCACATTCTCCCAGTAAAATTCTCCAGGTTCTGGCTGACTGCATTGCAGCAGCCTATAAAAATCCTGCTGACACAATGCAATGTCTTTTCTCGAATGAAAAAATATCTCTAGGGCTTTTCACAGAATAACACGACTCTACAAATGTTTTGAGTTCATTCGATGGCCAACTTCTGGTGCTCAATAGGCTTGAAGGAATGCACAACGCCCACGCTGTATTTGGGTGGAGGTTTCACCTTCAGAAGCAGCCTGTAAGAATGGGAACCGTGCAGTGACCTGTGAGCAACTGTGTGTTAGGCCAAAACTATTGGGGCAGTAAAAATAAGATTGCCACTAATAAACCCAATAAGGAACTCAGGAGAAAATGTCTTCTAAGAGTGTAGTTAAAATGTAGAATGCATCACCACATGCAAGAGTTGAGGTCAGCAGCATAGATGTATTTAATAGCAAACAAGATAAAGCTGAGTCCTGACCACAAATCACTCAAGATGGTGGGTGGCTACATAACCCACAATCCTCTCCACTCCGGATACAGTTTTACTGGCTCAACTGCGAATGTGTCTGGGCTGTATTACATTCTGGAAGCATTGCTACCCTCCTGCTTGAGCGTCCTGCAGGAGTCCAAAACAGGAGAGGAAAATGTCCCTATGATTTTATCCTGGGTTGCTCATCGGGGTATCCGGAAGAATTAAACTCTTGGAGTCTACAGGGCAATCCAGGAGGATTGGCAGCCCCATACTGGCCACAAATACGCTGTGCATAAGGAGCTAGTGGTAGCAATACTACTAAACCCAAAGTAAAGGAACTGTGGCACAGTGATTAGCGCTGCTGCCTCACAGCGCCAGGGACCCGGGTTCGATTCCGACCTTGGATGAGTGCGTGGAGTTTGCACGTTCTCCCCGCGTGTGCGTGGGTTTTCTTCGGGTCCTCCGGTTTCCTCCCACAGTCCAAAGATGTGCAGGTTAGGTGGATTGGCCATGATAAATTGCCCCCGAGTGTCTAAAGGTTAGGTTGGGGTCACGGGGATCGGGCTAGGGAGTGGGTCTGGATAGGGCACCCTTTCAGAGGGTCGGTGCACACTCGATGGGTTGAATGGACTCTTTCTACATTGTAAGGATTCTATGATAACCAACAACGCATTTCAACTATCTTTGAAGCCATCAGCACATCCCAAAGCTCTTCACAGCTTACAAAGTATTCACAAATGCGGCAGGCAACCTGTGAACAGCAAGAACCCACAATTAGTAACCAGATGAATGATCTGTTCATCTGCTTAAGGCATGTTCGTTATGGAATGAAACTTAGTCAGGGTATCAGGATATGAGAAGAGGCTGGCAACTGACATGAAGGGAAACCAAAATGATTCTACAGAGATATTGAGAAAGGATAGCAAGAGGAGGAATGAGGCTTATTGGGGAACCATAGGAAGTCTATGCATGGGTACCAAGGGCGAGCCTGAGGTATTAAGTGAGTACTTTGCATCTGTCTTTACAAAAAAAGAAGCTGCTGCCAAATTCATTGTGAAAAAGTGGGTACTTGAGATAGTGGATAGGCTAAATGTTGATAAAGAGGAGTCATTAGAAAATCTGGCTGTATTTAGAATTGATAATACTCCAGGACCAGATGGGCTACAATCGAGGATGTTGAGAAGAGTATGGGTGGTAATTGCAAAGCTACTGGCCACAATTCTCAAATCCCACCAGGAGTGATGCCAGAGGACTGGAGAATTGTCCAAATGATACCCTTGTTCAAGAAAGAGTGTGCGACAACAGGCCAGTCCCTCCATGGTGGGAAAGCTTTTAGAAGCGATTATCTAGGACAACATTAATAGTCATTTGGACAAGTGTGGATTAATTAAGAAAAGCCAACATGGATTTGTGCTTTGACGAGGTAGAGGAGGACAATGTGGTGGATGTGGTGTGCACCGTGTTCCAAAAGACAACTGAGAAAGTGCCACAGAATAGGTTTATCAGTTGGAATAAAAGGACAGCGGCAGGATGGATATAAAATTGGCTGAGTGGCAGGAAATTGTTCATTTGTGGATTGGTGGAAGGTATACAGAGAGATTCCCCATGGTCAGCATTGAATCTCTGGATTGCTGAATACATATTAATGTCCGAGAGTTGGGTATAATGGTTTCCAAAATGTCTTGATGACACAGAACTTCGAAGTACTGTGAACTGTGGAGAGGATAGTGATAAACTTCAAGAGGACAGACTGATAGAATAGGTGGGCACAAGGCAGATTAAATTTAATGTAGAGAAATGTGAAGTGATACATTTTGATAGGAACAACAGGGACAGGCAACAAACATTAAAGGGTACAATTGTAAAGGGAGCAGAGAGACCTGGGTGTACATGTACACGTTTCATGGAATTTACAGTACGGAAGGAGGCCATTCAGCCCATCAAGTCTGCACCGGCCTTAGAAAGAGCACCGCACTTAAGCCCACGCCTCCACCCTATCCCTGTAACCCCACCCGGAGCACCCGGAGGAAACCCACGCAGACACAGGGAGAACGTGCAGACTCCACACAGACAGTGACCCAAGCCGGGAATCGAACCTGGGATCCTGGAGCCGTGAAGCAACTGTGCTAACCACTGTGCTACCGGGCTGCCCTTTTATTGAAGGTGGCAGGGCAAGTTGAGAAGATAGTAAAAAAGGATCCTGGGCTTTATAAAAAGGGCCACATAGCTCAAAAACAAGTAAGTTATGATGAATGTGGAGTGTTGTGACTGAAACTGAGCACCACACCTTAGGAATGATGTGAAGGCTGCATGGAGGCTGCAGAAAAGATGTACGAGAATGGTTCCAGCAATGAGGGACTTGGGTCATGTGAACAGATTGAAGCTGAGATTGTTCTCCTCAGAGGAGAGAATGTTGACAGGGGGAATTGGTAAAGGTGTTCAAAATCGTGAGATGTCAATGCAGAGTAGAAAGGGAGAACTGATCCCAGTGGAGGAAGCTTTGAGAAACAGAGGACCCAGATTTAAGGGGATTGGCAAAATAACCAGAGGTTAACACAGGAAAATGTTTTTTTTTTAAATGCAGCGAGTGGTGAATATCAGGAACACTGCCTGTGAGGGTTTTCAAAAAGGAATTGGAGAAGCACCTGAAGATAAAAAAAATATAAGGATTGGGGAAAGGGTGGGGGTATGGGACCAGCTGAATTGCTCTTGCCATGGACTAGTGCGTTAAATGGCTTCCATTCTATGATTCTACTCTTAGATCAGGAAACTCACTGCACAAGATTTCTATAGAGCCATTCACTTTTTTTTAAGCTAGTTCCTTCCAAATACAGTCACTGTTATTTTTTCTGAATGAAACTACACATTTGAGCACAGCAAGACCCCACAAAATAGAAGTGAGGTGAATGACCTGATTATCAGTTTTTAGTCGTATTTGATGAATAAATCTTGGCCAGGGCACAACTTCCTGCTTTTTAATAGTGCCATGGGACAATTTACAGGACAGGAGGGGCCCTCAATTTAACATCTCATTTGAAAGACAGCACCTGCGACAGTGTAGCACACACCCACTGGAGTGTCAGCCTAGATTACGGTGAGAATGAAAAGAAGAATGGTTACTTGACTAGATTTAAAAAACAAACACTCTTAAGCACTTGCTTGGGTTCAGTAGGTAAAGCACCGCCGACTGAATTGCCAGAAAACAAAAGGCCCAATGTTCAGTCTCCACTCTGTGCTGAGTTCGCTCATTTCAATCATGGCAGCTGCTGGGGTCTCAACTAGCCTCAGGACCCTGCACTCAGACGGAGTAAATCAGCGATGGCTCCCAGTTCCAATCACCGATATTGAGTCACCCCTGCTAGGGTCCTGCAAGTCCAGACTCGTGGCCTTGACGGTCAAGCAACATGGCCACACTGTTTTCCAATTGAAATAATGTCTGCCTGAAGTGAGGCATTGCAAGGTCTGCAGGAACCAAGGGATGGAGCTTTACAACGGTTGACATTCTCAGGAGAGATGGGGAATGGAGTGAGAAGCGAGGGGGGGGGGGGGGGGGGGGGGGGGGGGGTCAAACTGGCAGGAAGAAAAAATAAATTAGGTTGATTTCTTTGACCTGAGACCAAGTAAAATAATCCACCTACAATCCGTGGCAAAACACCTTGCCCAAATGAAAACGAGCAAGGACAAGAACAGAATATCCCTGGCCATGAATACCGGTTTTGTCACTCTGGGAATTTCGGAGTTGTTACAGAAATCATGCCACTGGCATTAGACGGTTTATTTTTCCTGGTCAGGGACCCAAAGACACAAGCCACACGGCTCACTGCGTGAGCTCAGAATGAGGGCACTCAGCTGCTAGCTGGGTTCACGCAACAACATTCTACATTACTGGTGGGCAAAGTGCCAACAGCACCAGCTTTATCTAAATGTTTACACAGTTTGAATCTCCTGAAACGCTGGCACATTCTTACTCCCAGCTCATGCAGTTAGCACTCCAATGAAAAAAGAAGCAAGTTATCAGAATACAATTTTGGCAGTTCTCCAACCCACTCCTTAATGCATTCACAGCCAGGCCGTTCTATGTACCAGAAAGCTAGCCACCCCGCCATTCCTCTCTCAGTTCACACCCCTGCAGAGTTCTCTGACCTCAGCTGGTAACATTGTCCTGAGCTAAGGAGAAGAACAATCTGCCATTGTACCCGCTGTGCACCACAGCCCAGTGATCCCTGCTGAAAAGTACCCACCTATGGGCCCAGGTCGAGAGCGGTCCAGATTGCAATATCCCATGCGGTAGACAGATTTGTTGGCACTCACTGGTGAGGTATGCATCCCGGAGTCATGCATGTGCAAGTGTATTTTAGCAGGAATTTAGTTGTAAAGAGGAAGGAACTGACTGGAAGACAAGAAAACCTACGTCTGCAAAGGGCCTCTCCTGTACAGAAAGGCACCTTAAGCATGTAAATGGGGCGGAGGGAGAGTAGTTCATGTGAAGCTGGTCTGACAAATATGCAGCACCAAGCACAATGTAGTCCTTAACCAGAAAGGGGTAGCCATTTTTGTGACTTCATTAGATACTGCAATTTTGAACAGGTGATTCAGTACCAATAATACTGAGGCCGGGTTGGGTCACAGCCTCTCCCCAGGCACAGGCAGTGGGAGTAGAACTTTCATTTCTTCCTGGCCTAACAACCCTCTTGAGATATCTGCAATCTTCAAATTGTAGTCTCTTGCACATCCCCAATTTTCATCGCGCCCACCATCGACAGCCATGTCTTCACCTACCTAGGCCCTAACACTGGAATTCCTGTGCTAAACCTCTTCGCTTCTCTCTACTTAACCACCACCCCGAACGCTGATTTAGCTTGAGAGCACAAATCCAAATATGTGGTTCAGAGTCAAATTTTGTTCCATACTGCTCTTATGAAGTGCCTTGAGATATTTTATGATTTAAAAGGCACAATATAAAGGAAGTATTGTTATTGTTAAGGGTCCCAGTGATTCTATTTGAGGGTGGGGGCCACAACACTGTAGTATGATTATGTGGGGTGGGAATTTTTTTCATGAGTCGGTTATCTTAGCAGTATGCCCGGGCACTTAACAAACAGTATCTGTTACCAACTGTGTATGAGTTAAGACTTATGTTATTTGAGAGGTGTACACCTTATACAGGAGCTGTGTATTATTTATATGATTGCTCTGTAACTGAGATACCACCCTGAACAAAACTTGCCCTGTTCCAAAATCAAATCCCCTGTGGAATACGTAATCCTTGAATAATGATACTGACACACACAGGCCGTATTGTACAGACAGGAGTGAATTGTTCCCTTTTCCCCAGTGTGTATTATGCATGTACAGGAGTTGACACTGAGACATACACAAGCGCTGCACAATACCAAACAGGAGTGAGTCTTTCCCTTTTATGAAGTGTGTATTGTGCATGTACAGGAGCTGACAGTGCGACATACACAGGGTTGTATAGTACCAGTCAGGAACAAATCATTTACCCAGTGTGTACCCAATGTGTACTGCACATGTACAATAATTGACACCGAGACTCATACAGGCCAATAGTACCATATATGAAGGAATCTTTCCCTTTTAATTCAGTGTGCACTGACCATGTATAGGAACTGAAACTACCATGGAATCTTGGAATGGTCCAGCACAGACGGTGGCCTTTTGGCACATCGTACTGAGCCAACTGTTTGATCCACTCCCTCATTTTCCCCTCCCCATCACCCTGCAAATCTTTTCAATTAATTATTTAATTTTCAAGGGTGGCATGGTGGTGCAGTGGTTAGCACTGCTGCCTACGGCGCTGAGGTCCCAGGTTCGTTCCTGGCTCTGGGTCACTGTCCGTGTGGAGTTTGAACATTCTCCACATGCCTGGGTGGGTTTCACCCCCACAACCCAAAATGATGTGCAGGTTAGGTGGATTGGCCACGCTAAATTGCCTCATAGTTGGCAAAAAAATAATTGGGTGCTCTAAATTTATTTTTAAAAATTAATTTGCTTGTGATAGCTACGGCTGAATCTGCTTTCAACATCTTTTCAAACAGTGATTTCCAGATCATAATAACTCACTGTGTAAATTATTTTCATCTTCACTCTGGTTCCTTTCTTCCCTAATAGTTCTTCAGTGACCGCTTGGAGAAAGAAAACTCAGTGCAGCATGGTGTTGTACAGGCCAGCTGGGCCCAGATTCAAATCACTAACTCAGTTTCGCTGATCTTGGTATTGTGGCAATTGGGTCCGGGGTGGAGGCAGAATCAGCCAGGGTGACCCCTGCTGGTATATTTGCAAAATACAGGTGGCAGGTCAGGACAAAGTTGCTTTGGCTCCAATTCTCCCAAAGTGGAGCTTACTTTCACATGAGGTTTTCGGTTTTCTGGAACCCACAGTGGCTTCAGGAGGGGAAAAGATGAAGAGGAACAAGTAGAAATTAGTGGTAAACAGAAACCCATGTGGAACATTCCAGACGGTTAGACAAACAGATCCAACACGATAAATATTTGTGGATGATGATACCTGTCTCTGGAACCTGCATCCATTTACTCAAGTTAAATTTGAATTCCTGGCTCTCTATTGTCATTACTGTGTAATTTATTCAAATTATTGGATAATTGTTTGTCTCAGCGCAAAAAAACCCGTAGTAAACTGTACAGTGAGCAATTTGTCTGGTTTCAGATAACCATGCACAAAGTGGAAGGAAGCACAGGCAAGCATGTGCACAGATGCATAAAACATAGCATACACAGAAACACAAACAAAAAGCATGTACACACACAAGCGCACACAAAAACATACAGATGCACATACACACACTGAATTGATTTATAAGAGGAATCACTAGATAGCACTGTAATTAACAACAAGAATCCTGTGAAAACCTGAAAGTGTTCCTTAGCTCTGGGTCCACTGTGTGACTGATCATCAAGACGTGTTTAAGAGATGAGCGCCAGGACTTTGCAGTAACATTCGCATCTGCAACATTCTCCGTCGGCAGGATCCTCCGCTTCGCCAGAAGCACGCACACGCCCCTGGGTTTCGCGACAGCATGGGGGTGGCCACAATGGGAAACCCCATTGTCCGGTTGCGGGAACAGAGAATCCCGCTGCCTGTGGGGGCTCGCAGTGCCAGAAAGTGGGGTTGGCGGGATGGAGAATCCCGCCCATAGTTTCCAGCAATTTGGGAATGTTGTTGGGTGGGATACCAAAGAGTAAGGGAGTTGGCCATGATGCCCTGGTTTGTGCCTAAACTAACACCATTAAAACAGATAATCTGGTCAGTACATTGTCACTGTATGGGAGTGCTTGCTGAGTGCAAATTGACTGCAGCACTATCATGGTAGCGGTTAACACAGTGCCACGGTCCCGGGTTCGATTCCCGCTTGGGTCACTGTCTGTGCGGAGTTTCCACGTTCTCCCTGTGTCTGCGTGGGTTTCCTCCGGGTGCTCTGGTTTCCTCCCACAAGTCCTGTAAGGCATGCTTGTTAGGTGAATTGGACATTCTGAATTCACCCTCTGTGTACCCGAACAGGTGCCAGAGTGTGGTGACTAGGGGATTTTCACAGTAACTTCATTACAGTGCTAATGTAAGCCTACTTGTGACAATAATAAAGATTATTATATTATTATTACATTCCAACACTTCAAAGATACTTCATTGTCTGTAACATACTATGCGATGACTCAAGATGTTATATAACCTGCAAGGCTACGGACCAGGAAGGTGGAATTAGAATGGGTGGCTAGTTTTTTTCTATTTTATTTTTTGGCTGGCGCATCCACAATTGGCTGAATGGTCTCTTTCTGTGCTGTAACGTTTCTATGATTCTATATAAATGCATACCCTGGCATTAATCAATAACAATTTGCATTTATATAGTGCCATTAGCATAGTAAAACGTACAGAGAAGCAACAAGAAGGGGAAAGGAAACTCAGCAGAGTGCAGACCTCTGCCATACTGTGTTAACACAACGTTTTTACAACTTCACAAATCTTCCTTCATGCTTTTCCCTATCTGTTTGATGCTCTGTAACTACAAATCTGAAAGAAGAAATCTTATCATTAAGAGCTTCCATCTGTTTGAGGAGGGGCCATGCCAATCCATAGCTAAACACCTGCTCTGAAAACTCTGCTCACATTTTGATAGCCATGACAAATTCCACCCGATTAGCTGAGACAATCCACAACATTCTGAAACAATCAGTGGCATTGTAAATGAAACAACCCACAACATTCAAAACAAATGTCAGTTCACCCTACCTCCCAATGTTAACAGATAATTCAAAATAATCCAGGATTCAAATTTGGATTGTTGCCATAAACAGTTCTTTCTTAGGCATTACCCTATCTGTGTACCAGGTTTTGTTGAAATCAACCCTTTAGATTTTGAGATATAATGTTTACAGACAAACCGGCTAACATACAGGAGTGAAAACATTACCTCATCCACCTTTCATGGCACAAGTAACTATCTAAGCAAATGTGACACCGAGTCACACAAGCTGATATTGGGTCAAAAGCTTAGTCAAAATAGGTCAGGAGGAGAGGAGAGTAAAAATGCGGAGAGATTAAGGGTGGCAACTGCAGAGCTCAAGGTCAAGGCACAGCCGCCAAAGGTGGAGCGATAATAGAGGATGTACAAGAGGCCAGAATTGGAGAACATCTTCAGTAGAGGAGAGCTAATTGGCAGTTATAAAAAGTCCTCTGTATCTAAATGTGATGTTGTATCTTTAGAAACCGTAGTGCGGTGAGTGACAGACAAAGTGCAGCTGGACCCCACAAGCCGTCCGTTCAGGGCAGGTGCTAAGCACTCGGCATCAAACAGGAACAGCAATCCCCAGGGGACCCCTCCTACCAACACCCCTACCAACCTGCACAGTTCATAGCTCAATAAAAGATACGCATGTGAAGCAATCATTGCCCATCAATAAAAACTCAGCTCCAAGTTGATCAGATAAGGCATCTTGGTTAGTGCACACAACCCCTTCACAACTCTGTCTATCTGTATTTGTTCCCTGCAATTATGAGGAAACAGATTCCATACTTTAAACAGCTTTGATTCCAAAGTCCATTATTTCTGACCGTTACACTGTCCTTTTAAAATCATTTATAATTAAAATAGATATCTCTCACTGTTCATTACTTTAAAAAAAATTCCTCAACCCCCTCCCCTCAAGGTTCTTTTGTCAATCACTTTAGATCTGTGAACTCTGTTACTGACCACACTGCAAGATTGTTGCAAATGCCTAAGCCTTGTGGCTGGATGTGGCAGGACTACAGAAGTTAGATCTGATGTGCTTATTGTGCAATAGCTTAGCTCCGTCTTACTTACTGCTTATGCTGTTTGGCACACAAGTAGTCCTGTGTTGTAGTTCATCAGGTTGACACCTCATTCTTCGGTATGCCTGGTGTTGCTCCTGGCATGCTCTCCTGCACTCTTCATTGAACCAGGGTTGATTCCCTGGGCTTGGTGGTGATGATAGAGTGGGGGGCTAAGCCGAGCCATGAGGTTGCAGATTGTGGTTGAATACAATTCAGCTGCTGATGACCCACAGCGCCTCATGGATGCCCAGTCTTGAGTTGCTAGATCTGTTCGAAGTCTCTCCCATTTAGCATGGTGGTAGTGCCACACAACCTGATGGAGGGCATCCTCAATGTGAAGACGGGCCTTTGTCACTGCAATGACTGTGCGGTGGTCACTTCTACCGATACTGTCATGGACAGATGTATCTGCAGCTGGCAGATTGGTGAGGATGACGCCAAGTATGTTTTCCCTCTTGTTGGTTCCCTCACTACCTGCTGCAGTCCCAGTCGACCAGCTCGGTCTATGGTGGTGCTACTGAGCCACTCTTGGTGACAGACATCAAAGTCCCCCACCCAGAGCATATTTTTCGCCCTTGCCACCCTCAGTGCTTCCTCCAAGCGGTGTTCAACATGGAGGAGTACTGATTCATCAGCTAATGGTGGTCGGTATGTGGTAATCAGCACAAGGTTTCCTTGCCCATATTTAACCTGAAGCCATGAGACTTCATGGGGTCCAGAGTTGATGACCTGCAATGATCTTCTTTCCAACATAAGGTCAAATGTGGGGATATTCACTGATGACTGCACAATGTTGAGCACCATTCATGACTTCTCAGACATTGAAGCAGTCCACGTGTAAATGCAGCAAGACCTCGACAATATCCAGGCTTGGGCTGACAAGCTGCAAGTAACATTCGCGCCATACAAGTGCCAGGCAATGACCATCTCCAACAGGAGAGAATCAAACCAGTGCCCCATGACATTCACTGGCATTACCATCACTGAATCCCCCACTATCAACATCTTGGGGTTACCATGAACCAGAAGTTGAACTGGACGAGCTACACAAATACTGTGGCTACGTGATCAGGTCAGAGGCTAGGAATCCTGTGGCAAATAATTCCCCTCCTTACTCTCCAAAACCTGTCCACCACCTACAAGGCACAAGTCAGGAGTGTGATGGGATGCTTCCCACTTGCCTGGATGAGTGCAGCTCCTACAACACTCAAGAAGCTTGACACCATCCAAGACAAAGCAGCCTGCTTGATTGGCACCTCTTCCGCAATGGTGGAAGAACAGAAGAATTTGAGGATACAGGACATTAAAGACTTGGTAATGTATAAAAAGCTAATAAAATTCTAGGTTTTAGTTTAAAATGTATGGAGTGTTATTTGACTTCGGAAGTCATCACAAAACCAAGGTTAATCATATCATGATTCGAAGTCCAGACACACATCTGTATGCAAATCACTGAGTCACCATCAGGAGGAGGCAATACTGGTTGGCTATTTTGTCCTCAACAGTAACACTACAACAAGCCAAGATCAGCCAACTGTGCCCAAAATAGGAATCAAACTTGGGTGTCTTTCTGTCTGCATAACTGAGCACCAACAGAGGAAATCAAGTAACAGCTTGTTCATTTATTGACCTAATGCACAAACAGAGAACGGTTCACATGGGCAACTATTAGCAAAGGCGACTGTGCAAGCAGAGAGAATGTCAGTTCTAGAAGGAGCTAGCATTGTCAATTAACAAGCGCCCCAGCAAACAGGAAATGCGGGCAAATCTCAACAGACGATATCAGTTTTAGACAGGCAGACCCCTGATAGCCTCTGCAGGAACAGCTGCTCTCTGCATACACAGCTCGATACCTATTAGCGGGGTGTAGTGTTCACAACACTACCACATCCTGCTTGGGCCCTGCCTCACAGTAAAGGTACAAGGGCCCGCTACTAAATAAATGTCGACTGCGTCGAAACCGCAAGTAAGAAGACAAGCATCCCCATCACTGCAGAGAATCATCTAACAATGCTGCAAATGTTCTCCCTGTATACTGGCTGGACCCACATGAAGCAGGCCATCCTTCCCATGAACTGGGATCAGCTCCCTGCACAGGAGAACATTCAACGACAATTTGTATTTCTATAGTGTCAAAAATGTTCCAAAGTGCTTCAAAGGAGCATCATGAAACAAAATTTGCCACATATGGGGATATTAGGGCAGATGATCAAAGCTTTGGCCAAAGCTTTAGGCTTTTAAGAGCATCATAAAGGATGGCAGAAAGGTTTAAGAGAAATGGAAAGGATCAGGGAGGGAATTTCAGAGCCCCCAAACAGGAAGACAATGGAAACCCCAAACAACAGCCACTGAGTTTTGATGATCAAATTTATGGAGGGTGTGGGTAGCACAGTGGCGCAGTGGTTGGCATTGCTGCCTCACGGCGCCGAATCCCAGGTTCGATTCCGGCTCTGGGTCACTGTCCATATGGAGTTTGCACATTCTCCATGTGTTTGCATGTGTTTCGCCCCCACAACCCAAAGATGTGCAGGTTAGGTGGATTGGTCACACTACATTGCCCCTTAATTGGAAAAAATGAATTGGGTACTCTAAATTTATTTAAAAAAAACACCGGGTCAAATGGAACACAGTGTGGCTTTAAAAAGTCTGACTGAACCTCAGATTGTGGTCAAAGGGAAGGAAAGAGGGAATGGAGTCTGCGGTAGGGACTGAAGACAATGGTTTTGGACTTGCCAATGTTGACTGACAAGGTAACACAACTGATGAGTTGACAGTGTGTAAGCAACAATTTATACATTTGCATGAATATTGTACTGATCACACACTGCACGGAAATCATTTAACGATTCCTGAATGAGGTATTAACTGCAGAAAATTAGATTCAGGAACTATGTCTGGTTTGTGCCATACTCTAGTCTAGCTGTATTCAGACCAAAGTGAAACCCCCCTGTAGTACTGTGGGTGAATCAGCTGACACAGACCAGGAATTGAACTTGGCACCTTCAAGGAAGTATCTGCCCCCCCCGTCTGCCTGGGGGAGTGGGGAGGTGCTGGTCCCAACTGAATACAATTAGAATTACTGGAGATAAGAACTGGGCACAGTTGGTGCTCCCAGTTGTCCTGGTGGATTTAATGGGGACACTGGAATCTTACTGGAACCTGCTTACTGGTTCAACTAGATGCAGCTGGAACAACTGGGACATACACTGTAAAACCATATACCCAGTTGACTTCAAGTGTAACCAGTTGAATCTTACTGCAACCAGCTGACCTCCGCTGGAACAAGTTGTCAGGCAAACTGGACTGACGAGTGAAAAGACTGCCTGAGTAAATGTGCAAGGCAAAAAAAGGCGTGTCGGTGCACATTAACTTTGCAATGTGTTACCAAGAGCACAATGATATTCATCTCCTCACCTCACATATTTGAATTTGTCACACAAACAATCTTATTAATGCTGCGCATTTAACCATTTCAAGATTTTTGAGTACAGTCACACAAATCCATATAATTGCAAAAGGTAATAATAATAATAATAATAATAATCGCTTATTGTCACAATTAGGCTTCAATGAAGTTACTGTGAAAAGCCCCTAGTCGCCACATTCCGGCGTCTGTTCGGGGAGGCTGGTACTGAACCCGCGCTGCTGCCTTGCTCTGCATTAAAAGCCAGCTGTTTAACCCACTGTGCTGCAAACTATTATATTGAAAACTTTTGAGGTTAGGAAAAAAAAAATCAAAAGAATTTTTCTCATCAAGAAGCATGAAAATGTGATGATGTGATTAGCCAAGTGCCTTAGTTACCATGGTACAGTGTCAATTATAGCTCAGTCGTACCATTCCTGACATCCAAAGTGATCAGGAAATAACCTCACATTCTCTGATAACCCATGAATGGGTAAAAATCGATGTCAACAACAATTAAGAACAAGAGTTGAAAAGTGGCAGACGTAAGTGGAACAAAACTCAAAAAATTAATACAAATATAAGAAATGAACATAATGAACAAATACAGGTGCTGAACATGAACATACAAATTCAATGGGAGAAGACATCCCTTTTTTGCCCAAATACCTTTCATTCGGTGGCTATCTGTTCTGCCTCTCACTGATTATGGCTGCAACACACTCGCCCCAATACTTTTTGAAAATATTTAGAGTACCCAATTTTTCCAATTAAGGGGCAATTTAGTGTGGCCAATCCACCTAACCGGCACATCTTTTTGGGTTGTGGGGGTGAAACCCACGCAGACACAGGAGAATGTGCAAACTCCACAGGGACAGTGACCCGGGGCTGGGAATCTGGGTCCTTGAAGCGGTGAGACAGCAGTGCTGACCACTGTGCCACCATGCTGCGCACTCGCCCCAATACTTGTCATCCTCCCCTGTACTCAATGCCCCCATCCCACCGCCTCTACTACTGTTCGCGACTGTCCTGATACTCAGCTTGCCCTCCTGACATCCGATGCCTCCCTCCTGGTCCCAATCACAAAATAACTTGTAAGGCTACTCGCCATCTTTGGACCACACCTCCTTAGTGAGGATGTGATCCAAAGGAGGGTGAGCAGCCCAACAAGAAATTTGGGATTGGGAGGAGGTCAGTAAGCAATGGGAAAGGCTTACTTAAGCTAGGGAGGACGAGGCGAGTGCCAGGGAATTGTCAGAACAGGAAGTGGGAAGGTGTTCAATGCTGGCAAGGGTGGGAGTGGATTTAGCCAAACAGGAAAGAGGTTGCCATCTCGAGCACTGACTGCGTGTCCGCCTCGAGCACCAATGGCAAGTCCAACTCAAGTACCGACGGTCAGGCACCTTGAAGATTGACGGTCAGTTCACCTCGCAGAACGACGTTTAGTTCACCTTGAAGACCAATGGTCAGTTCGCCTCGAGCACCGACAGTCAGTCCGTCTCTAGCATCAACGGTCAGTCCAATTCGAGCACCGATAGTGATTCAGCCTCAAGCATTGATGGTCAGTCTGCTTTGAGCACCAATGGTCATTCCGCCTGGAGCACTGATGGTCAGTCCACCTTGAACACCAACGGTTAGTCCACCTCAACCAAGCACCAATGGTCAGTCCACCTCCAGCACCAACAGTCAGTCCACCTCCAGCACTAATGGTCAGTCCACCTCCAGCACCAACAGTCAGTCCACCTCCAGCACTAATGGTCAGTCCACCTCCAGCACCAACAGTCAGTCCACCTCCAGCACTAATGGTCAGTCCACCTCCAGCACCAACAGTCAGTCCACCTCCAGCACCAACGGTCAGTCCACCTCCAGCACCAACGGTCAGTCCACCTCCAGCACCAACGGTCAGTCCGCCTCCAGCACCAACGGTCAGTCCGCCTCGAGCATCAACAGTCAGTCCGCCTCGAGCACTAACGGTCAGTCCATCTCCAGCACCAACGGTCAGTCCACCTCCAGCACCAACGGTCAGTCCGCCTCGAGCATCAACAGTCAGTCCGCCTCGAGCACTAACGGTCAGTCCACCTCCAGCACCAACAGTCAGTCCGCCTCGAGCATCAACAGTCAGTCCGCCTCGAGCACTAACGGTCAGTCCACCTCCAGCACCAACAGTCAGTCCACCTCCAGCACCGACAGTCAGTCCGCCTCGAGCATCAACAGTCAGTCCGCCTCGAGCACTAACGGTCAGTCCACCTCCAGCACCAACAGTCAGTCCACCTCCAGCACCGACAGTCAGTCCACCTCCAGCACTAACGGTCAGTCCGCCTCGAGCACTAACGGTCAGTCCACCTCCAGCACCGACAGTCAGTCCACCTCCAGCACTAACGGTCAGTCCGCCTCGAGCACTAACGGTCAGTCCACCTCCAGCACCGACAGTCAGTCCACCTCCAGCACTAACGGTCAGTCCAACTCCAGCACTAACGGTCAGTCCACCTCCAGCACCGACAGTCAGTCCACCTCCAGCACTAACGGTCAGTCCACCTCCAGCACCGACAGTCAGTCCGCCTCGAGCATCGATGGTCAGTTCATCTCGAGCACAGACGGTCAGTTTGCCTCGAGCACCAATGGTCAATCCACCTCGAGCACGGACGGTCAGTCTACCTCCAGCATCGATGGTCAGTTCACCTTGAGCACCAACAGTCAGTCCACCTCGAGCACCAACAGTCAGTCCACCTCGAGCACCAACAGTCAGTCCACCTCGAGCACCAACAGTCAGTCCACCTCGAGCACCAACAGTCAGTCCACCTCGAGCACCGTCGGTCAGTTCACCTCGAGCACAGACGGTCAGTTCACCTCGCGCACCGACGGTCAGTTCGCCTCGTGCACCGATGGTCAGTTCGCCTTGAGCACAGACGGTCAGTTCGCCTCGTGCACCGTTGGTCAGTTCACCTCGAGCACCAACAGTCAGTCCACCTCGAGCACCGACGGTCAATTGGCCTCGAGCACCGTTGGTCAGTTCACCTCGAGCACAGACGGTCAGTTCACCTCGCGCACCGACGGTCAGTTCACCTCGAGCACAGACGGTCAGTTCACCTCGAGCACCGACGGTCAGTTCACCTCGAGCACAGACGGTCAGTTTGCCTCGTGCACCGATGGTCAGTTCGCCTCGAGCACAGACGGTCAATTTGCCTCGAGCACCGACGGTCAGTTCGCCCCAAGCACCGACAAAGCAGTTAAAGTTTCTATGGTGAGACCAATTCAACTGCCCATGGCAAGATTTCACCTTGAAAAACAGATCTAACCGTGGGATGAATAATGAGGATGAAACTGTGATGAAGGAATGGAGAATGATCATAGTAACGCACAGCATGAACTGCTGCAGTGAAATTCTATTCCATACCTGGGAGCCCTGGCAAATATCATCCAAGAAAAATTAAGCATTACAACCTATGTGCAGTAAAGGATGTTAAGCTGGGACACAAAGTGAAACAGTCATGGAATGGAAGCATGCTTAGTTCCATGCACTGTATTCAGCATGTTAATTTATCATTGACAGATATAGTAAAGAGATACAGTAAGTGCGTCAAACACTGGGAACAATAAAGGAAAGGGAGGTTTATACATTCAGGAGACTTCAGGAAGATGAACGTAGTCTGTTCAACCATTGTCCTGACCTCTGTCTACTCAGTAATAAGTTACTGTTTAGACATAGTTACTACCATGAGGCTCTTCAATTCTTTCTGAAGAGTGAAACTAATAAACTATCAGAAACCCTGACCAGTGTGCTGCGCTGAAGAAGTCTCGTAAACAGGGAATCATCAAAAAAAAGAACTTGCATTTATTCGGTACTGCATCACATCTTCAGAGCATCCCAAAGTGCTTCAGTGTACCAGCGAGATGGCTGCCTCAGTGTCCTCATCCATCTTCACCATCCAGTAATGGAATGTCCCAATATCGGTTTGTTGCACCAGCAATAGCTATACATTTAATGACAGTTTGTCTTCAGACTTTCAATCGAGTTCCTTCTCACGTCCTTTTTGTACCATGCGGATACTTTTTCCTTGATTCAGCTTGCCATTTGTTTTATTCGGCTCTTGCTTCCTGCATCAAGTGCCTGAAGTTTGTTTCTTTTTCCAGTAAACATGCAATGTGGCCCTTTCTGCAACAATTTCCACACATGATATTTTTGTCCCAACAATTGGCTGCTAAGTTCGCACACCTATGGCAAGCGCGAGTCTGTGTTTGTGTTAAGAGCTTCAGCTGACACCTTGTGAATTCTTGTGCTTGAACTCAACTGTTGAGCTTCTTTGCCTGCTAATTCCATGGACACAGCAACTTCTGAAGCTTTCTTTAAGATCAAGTTGCTTTCGGTTAACAACCACTTTTGAATAGCTTTGCTCTTCAAGCCACAGACTAATCTATCTTTTAACACATGCTCACTGAGCTAAATCGCTGGCTTTTAAACCAGACCAAGCAGGCCAGCAGCACGGTTCGATTCCCGTACCAGCCTCCCCAGACAGGCGCCGGAATGTGGCGACTAGGGGCTTTTCACAGTAACTTCATTGAAGCCTACTCGTGACAATAAGCGATTTTCAAATCGCAGTGTCCAGCCAGTATTTTCAGGGTAGTTACAAACTGTGTAATCGAATCACATTCTTCTTGATTGCACTTATGAAACCTAAACCTTGCTGCGAGGACTCAAGGTTTTGGTGAATAAAGGTCCTGCAAAATTTCCACCATTTTTTTGTATGATTTTGTGCCTGGCTTTTTCGGCCGTACCAGACTCCGAAGGAGGCTAAATATTTCCGCACCCTCCCCCTATGCTCAGGAATGTTGGGATTTTTATATCTGCTGCTATCTTGAACAAAATAGTCGAATCATTCTGTGCACAAGCTCCATAGTTCTGTATTCTTATCAAACAGTCCCACGGCACCAAAAACTCCTACCATTTTTCTCTATGGAAGGACCTGTTTGTGCACAATGTGCATTGAATTTTTAGCATTACCTTGCTCCCTTTCTTGCCAAAATAAGGCATAACCCAAACTCAGCCGGTTTCTCTTTAAGTTTTGCAGCACCCCCAGCTCTAAAGGTGTTGCTGCAGGGTGCTTGCTACTCACGGCTGTTGGGGAGGTTTTGAACTAGTAAGGCAGGGGGTCGGGAACCCAAAGTAGGCTCAAATGGGTCAGATTTAGATCAGGAAACAGGAGGAGAAACATTAGTAATGATGTAGTCAGCAACCCGGAAAGTCAAAAGAAACGGGTTAAAAAGCATCCAGCAAAGGAAATTGACTGGGTTGAACTGTTTATACTCAATGCAAGGAGTATAACAAACAAGTTAGATGAACTAAGGGCACATGTAGGCACATGGCAGCAGGATGTCGTTGGTATAACGGAAACCTGGTCAAAGGAAGGGTAAAATTGGATAGTTAAAGTCTCCCACTATTATTTCCCTCTTATTCCCAGAAAACTGTCTACATATATCTTCTATCTCGCTCTCACTATTTGGGGATCTGTGGTATACTCCTGGTAGTGTGACTGCCCATTTTTATTCCTATTTTTTTAATTTTTAGAGTACCCAATTCATTTTTTCAATTAAGGGACAATTTAGCGTGATCAATCCACCTAACCTGTACATCTTTGGATTGTGGGGGCGAAACCCACACAAACACAAGGAGAATGTGCAAACTCCACATAGACAGTGACCCAGAGCCGGGATTGAACCCGGGACCTCAGAGCAGTGAGGCAGCAATGCTAACCACTGCGACACCGTGCTGCCCTCTTTTTTATTCCTAAGCTCAACCCAGGAAGCCTCATTTCTTAAGCTGTTTAGTATACCACCCCGTCTCACAACTGTGATTGATTCTTCAACTGTGACAGACCGTATGGTTCGGTTGGAGCAGCAGTTGGATGCACTTAGGAGCATGCAGGTGGCAGAAAACGTCATAGATAGCAGTTATATAAATGTGGTCACACCCAAGGTGCAGGCAGAGAAATGGATGACCACCAGAAGGGGCAGGCAGTCAGTGCGGAAATCCCTGTGGCTGTCCCCCTCTCGAACAGGTATACCCGTTTGGATACTGTCGGGGGGGGTATAGCCTATCAGGGGAAAACAACAGCAGCCAGAGCAATGGCACCACGGCTGGCTCTAATGGTCAGCATGGAGCGTCAAAGCACAGAAGAGCAATAGTCATAGGGGACTCTATAGTCAGGGGCACAGATAGGCGCTACTGTGGACATGAAAGAGGCTCCAGGATGGTATGGTGCCTCCCTGGTGCCTGGGTTCAGGATGTTTCAGAACAGGTAGCGGGCATCCTGAAGGGGAGGGCAAACAGGCAGAGGTTGTGGGGCTGGTTTAGCTTACTCAGCTAAATCGCTGGCTTTTAAAGCAGACCAAGCAGGCCAGCAGCACGGTTCGATTCCCGTACCAGCCTCCCCGGACAGGCGCCGGAATGTGGCGACTAGGGGCTTTTCACAGTAACTTCATTGAAGCCTACTCGTGACAATAAAGCGATTTTCATTTCATTCATTCATATTGGTACTAACGACATAGGCAGGAAGGTGTATGAAGTCCTGCAGCAGGAGTTCAGGGAGCTAGGCAGAAAGTTAAAAGACAAGGCCTCTAGGGTTGTAATCTTGGGATTACTTCCTGCGCCACGTGCCAGTGAGGCTAGAAATAGGAAGATAGAGCAGCTAAACACGTGGCTAAACAGCTGGTGTAGGAGGGAGGGTTTCCGTTATCTGGACCACTGGGAGCTCTTCCGGGGCAGATGTGACCTGTATAAGAAGGACGGGTTGCATCTAAACTGGAGAGGCATAAATATCCTGACTACGAGGTTTGTTACTGTCACACGGGAGGGTTTAAACTAGTATGGCAGGAGGTGGGTACCAGAGCAATAGGTCAGAAGGTGAAAACATTGAGGGAGAACTAGGGAATAGAGCCAGTATGGCTCTGAGGAAGAGCAGACAGAGAGATGTTGCTGAAAACAGCAGGTCTGGTTGCCTGAAGTGCATATGTTTTAATGCAAGAAGTATTATGGGTAAGGCAGATGAACTTAGAGCTTGGATTAGTACTTGGAACTATGATGTTGTTGTCATTACAGAGACCTGGTTGAGGGAAGGACAGGATTGGCAGCTAAACGTTCCAGGATTTAGATGTTTCAGGCGGGATAGAGGGGGATTTAAAAGTGGTGGCGGAGTTGCGCTACCGGTTAGGGAGAATATCACAGCTGTACTCTGGGAGGACACCTCAGAGGGCAGCGAGGCTATATGGGTAGAGATCAGGAATAAGAAGGGTGCAGTCACAATGTTGGGAGTTTACTACAGGCCTCCCAACAGCCAGCGGGAGATAGAGGAGCAGATAGGTAGACAGATTTTGGAAACAAGTAAAAACAACAGGGTTGTTGTGATGGGAGACTTCAACTTCCCCAATATTGACTATTCACTTAGTGCTGGGGGCTTAGAAGGGGCAGAGTTTGTAAGGAGCATCCAGGAGGGCTCTTAAAACAATATGTAGATAGTCCAACTAGGGAAGGGGCTGTACTGGGCCTGGTATTACGGAATGAGCCAGGCCAGGTGGTAGACGTTTCAGCAGGGGAGCATTTCGGGAACAGTGACCACAATTCAGTAAGTTTTAAAGTGCTGATGGACAAGGATAAGAGTGGTCCTGAGGTGAATGTGCTAAATTGGGGGAAGGCTAATTATAACAATATTAGGCGGGAACTGACTAACCTAGATTGGGGGCGGATGTTTGAGGCTAAATCAACATCTGACATGTGGGAGGCTTTCAAATGTCAGTTGAAAGGAATTCAGGACCGGCATGTTCTTGTGCGGAAGAAGGATAAATATGGCAAATTTTGGGAACCTTGGATAACGAGAGATAGTGTTCGGCCACGTCAAAAAGTAAAAGGAGGCATTTCTCAGGCATAGCAGGCTGGGAACAGACGAAGCCTCTGTGGAATATAAGGAACGTAGGAAGGTACTTAAGTAAGGAATCAGGAGAGCTAGAAGGGGTCACAAAAAGTCATTGGCAAATAGGGTTAAGGAAAATCCCAAGGCTTTCTACACGTACATAAAAAGCAAGAGGGTAGCCAGGGAAAGGGTTGGGCCACTGAAGGATAGGCAAGGGAATCTATGTGTGGAGCCAGAGGAAATGGGCGAGGTACTAAATGAATACTTTGCATCAGTATTCACCAAAGAGAAGGAATTGGTGGATGTTGAGTCTGGAGAAGGGTGTGTAGATAGCCTGGGTCACATTGAGATCCAAAAAGACGAGGTGTTGGGCGTCTTGAAAATTATTAAGGTAGATAAGTCCCCAGGGCCTGATGGGATCTACCCCAGAATACTGAAGGAGGCTAGAGAGGAAATTGCTGAGGCCTTGACAGAAATCTTTGGATCCTTACTGTCTTCAGGTGATGTCCCTGAGGACTGGAGAATAGCCAGTGTTGTTCCTTTGTTTAAGAAGAGTAGCAAGGATAATCCAGGGAACTACAGGCTGGTGAGCTTTACGTCAGTGGTAAGGAAATTACTGGAGAGAATTCTTCGAGACAGGATCTACTGCCATTTGGAAGCAAGTGGACGTATTAGCGAGAGGTAGCACGGGTTTGTGAAGGGGAGGTCGTGTCTCACTAACTTGATTGAGTTTTTTGAAAAGGTCACAAAGATGATTGATGCAGGTAGGGCAGTGGATGTTGTCTGTATCGACTTCAGTAAGGTCTTTGTAGACTTTGTAAGGCCATGGTAGACTGGTACAAAGGGTGAAGTCACCCGGAATCAGGGTGAGCTGGCAAGATGGATACAGAACTGGCTAGGTCATAGAAGGCAGACAGTAGCAATGGAAGGGTGCTTTTATAATTGGAGGGCTGTGACTAGTGGTGTTCCGCAGGGATCAGTGCTGGGACCTTTGCTGTTCGTAGTATATACAGTATAAATGATTTGGAGGAAAATGTAACTGGTCTGATTAGCAAGTTTGCAGATGACACAAAGGTTGGTGGAATTGCGGATAGCGATGAGGATTGTCAGAGGATACAGCAGGATTTAGATCCTGTGGAGACTTGGGCAGAGAGATGGCAGGTGGAGTTTAATCCGGACAAATGTGAGGTAATGCATTTTGGAAGGTTTAATACCAGGTAGGGAATATACAGTGAATGGTAGAACCCTCAAGAGTATTGATCGTCAGAGAGATCTAGGTGTACAGGTCCACAGGTCACTGAAAGGGGCAACACAGGTGGAGAAGGTAGTCAAGAAGGCATGCGGCATGCTTGCCTTCATTAGCTGGGGTATTGAGCATAAGAATTGGCAAATCATGTTGCAGCTGTATAGAACCTTAGTTAGGCCACACTTGGAGTATAGTGTTCAATTCTGGTTGCCACACTACCAGAAGGATTTGGAGACTTTAGAGAGGGTGCAGAAGAGATTTACCAGGATGTTAACTGGTCCGGAGGGCATTAGCTATGAGGAGCGGTTGAATAAACTCGGTTTGTTCTCACTGGAACGACGGAGGTTGAGGGGCGACCTGATAGAGGTCTACAAAATTATGAAGGGCATAGACAGTGTGGATAGTCAGAGGCTTTTCCACAGGGTAGAGGCTTCAATTAATAGGGGGCATAGGTTTAAGGTGCGAGGGGCAAGGTTTAGAGGAGATGTACGAGGCAAGTTTTTTTACACAGAGGGTAGTGGGTGCCCGGAATTCGCTGCCGGAGGAGGTGGTGGAAGCAGGGACGATAGTGACATTTAAGGGGCATCTTGACAAATACATGAATAGGTTGGGGATTGAGGGATACGGACCCAGGAAGTGTAGAAGATTTTAGACGGTCAGCATGGTCGGCACAGGCTTGGAGGGCCGAAGGGTCTGTTCCTGTGCTGTACTTTTCTTTGTTCTTTGTTCTTGAACCAATACTGCTAGCCCCGCCCCACTTTTTTGTCGCTCCCTCTATTCTGCCTGAAAACTCTATATTCAGGGATATTGAGCTGACAATTTTGCTATATACTAAACGGGTTAACAAATGAGGCTTCACGGTTTGAGCTTAGGCATAAAAAATAGTCACACTACTGGGAGTACTACAGATCCCAAATCGTGAGAGCAAGACAGAAGATATTTGCAGACAGATTTCTGAGAATAAGAGGGAAATAATAGTTTGAGACTTTAACTATCCCAATATCACCTGGATATAAAACAATATAAGGGACATTGAGGTTGAAAAATTCCAGCAGTGTCCAGGCATTTTTTTTAAAACAACATGTGACAAGAGTCGTCATAATTCTGGATTTAATCTTGGGAAATAAAGATGGATAAATGGGTGATGTGACAGCGGGTGACCATAACAGGAATAATGGCAACAATTCAATTAGATTTAGTATTATTATGGAAAAGAAATCAGGAGTGGAAAAAGTTTTAAACTGGGGGAAAGCAAATTTTACAATATTGAGATGTAATTTGACTGAGCTGGACTGGACAAGACTGCTCAAGGATAAATCATGGGTAAATCAGTGGGAAGCACTAATAATAATCGCTTATTGTCGCAAGTAGGCTTCAACGAAGTTACTGTGAAAAGCCCCTTGGTGAGAACCTTGGGAGTACAAAGCAGACATTCCCCCTTCAAAAATAAAAATGATACTGCCAAATCTAGACTTCAATGGCTGTCTAGAAAAATACAGGGGCAGATTAAACAGAAAACGAAAGCTTATGATTGTCACAAAAAAACTCAACACTGCAGATTGCCTACATTATGGAAAGTACAGCGATCAAGTAACAAAAAGGAAATCAAAGCGAGGGCATTAAAAAATATTAGCAAGATTAGGATAATCCAAAAATGTTTTACCAGTACATGAGGAACAAAAGGATAGTTAAGGATAAAGTGGGACATTTGGGTTGGTGTGTTTTGATTTGTGATTATGTCTGTTGTGTGAATATATAAATGCCTCAATAAAATATTTTTTAAAAGTACAAAGTGGGACTGATGGGAGATGAAGAAGGGAACTAGTCTGAAAATGCAGAACATATGGGAAGAGTTTCATACAATTTTTTGGTCTCCATATTCTCAAAGAAAAGGGATGATGCGGATATAGTAATCCAAGAGGAAAAAGAGGAGCAGTGTGAAATATTGGATAAAATAGTCATAACAAGTGTTAGAGGAGTTGGAATTCTTGAAAGTGGATAAGTCGACAGGGCCAGATGTATTGTTTCCAAGGATGTTGAAGGGGGTCAGGGATGAAATAGCAGATGGTCTGAGGATTATTTTCCAATCTTTACTAGACACAGGGGAGGTGCTGAATGACTGGAGGAATGCAGATATGGTTCCATTGTTTAAAAAGGGTACGAAAGAAATGCCGAACGATTATAGGCCGGTTAGTCCTACTTCAGTGGTGGGCAAATTGTTGGAATCAATCCGGAGAGATCATATAAACTGTCACTTAGAAAGGCATGGACTAGTCAGGGATAGTCTGCATGGCTTTGTGAATTTGATTGAATTGTTTGAGGAAGTGACTAGGAGGATTGATGAGGGTAGTGCGATGGATGTTGTCCACATGGATTTTAGTAAGGCATTTGACAAGATCCCAAATAGCAGACTGGTCAAAAAAAAAAACGCCTATGAGATACAGGGTAATGTGACAAATTGGATCCAAAGTTGGCTTAGTAACAGGAAACAAAGGGTAATGGTCGAAGATTGCCCTTGCAAATCGAAGAATGTTTCAAGTGGAGTTCTACAGGGCTCGATGTAGGGAACCTTGCTGTTTGTTTTCTGCATTGATGATTCGGACATGAACATGGGGGCACAGTTGGGAAATTTGCAGACAATACAAAATATGGATAGAGGGTAGCTATAAGCTCCAAAATGATAGAGATGGTTTGGTGGAGTGGGCAGGAAAGTAGCAGATGGTGTTCAATGCTGATAAGTGTGAGGTAATGCATTTAGGGAAGTGACATGTGAGAGTACCTTTAAGAAATGAGTGTTATCATATAGCTGTAGTGGATGTACCTTTAAGAAATGGGTGTTCATCAAATAGCTGCAGTGATGTCAGAGTGTGGGTGGAGCTGAGCTATCTGTCTGCTTTACTTTCATTTTTGAGCTGAATAAACAATGAATAAACATTGTTTTGTTTTAAAAGTACTTTAAATCTCTGTTGCATCACACCTGTAGAGAGGGCCCTTGTGCTCCCCATAACTGAAATCTATTAAAAGTTGTGGGTCAGGTGAATTCCATGATACACTTTGGTGTTCTCTAAACTCTGGCCCATAACAGAAGTCAAACAGTAAAAGGGAATACACAATAAATGGGAATATACTGAAAGGGTAGCTGAGTGAGAGATCTTGCCATTTAAATACGCAGGTTCTGAAAGGTAGCAGTACAGGTAGAAAAGGTTGTAAATAAGGCATATGGAATGCTCTCCTTCATTGGCAGAGGTATAGAATACAAAATTAGGGATACAATTATGGAATTGTGCAAGTCACTGGTGAGGTCACAACTGGAGTATTGTGCGCGGCTCTGGGGCGGGATTCTCCGACCCCACGCTGGGTCGGAGAATCGCCGGGGGGGGCGGTGCGAGTCCCGCCCCCGACGGCTGCCGAATTCTGTGGCGCCGGGGATTTGGCAGGGGTGGGAATCGCGCCGCGCCTGGGGCACTCTATTCCTCCGCGCCAGCTGGTGGAACGGTCCGCAATGGCCAGAACGGAGATGAACTCCCCCCCAACCGCCCATGCGCTGGGATAACCCCAGCACACACTGACATTCCCGCACGTGTGCCAAGTCAAGCTGGTCGGTAGAGACCCTTCGGCGCCGGTTGGCTTAGCGCCAACCCCCTTCCGCGCCAGCCGGCGCAGCGCAAACCACTCCGGCACCGGCCTAGCCCCTGAAGGTGCGGGGGATTCCAAACCTTCGGGGTGGCCCAACGCTGGAGTGGTTCACGCCATATATTTAGCCAATTCCCTCTTGAAGATCACTATTGATTCTGCTTGTACTGCTGTTTCTGACAGTGCATTTCAAGTTACAACAATTTAATGAGTAAGAAGGTTTCTTCACAGCGCCAGGGCCCCAGGTTCGATTCCCCGCTGGGTCACTGTATGTGCAGAGTCTGTACGTTCTCCCCGTGTCTGCATGGGTTTCCTCCGGGTGCTCCGGTTTCCTCCCACAGTCCAAAGACGTGCAGGTTAGGTAGACTGGCCATGATAATTTTGCCCTTAGTGATCAAAAAGGTTAGGAGGGGTTATTGGGTTACGAGGATCGGGTGGAAGTGAGGGTCGGTACAGACTCGATGGGCTGAATGGCCTCCTTCTGCACTGTATGTTTTATGTTCTCATCTCCCCTCAGCCTATTTTGCCAATTATCTTAAATCTGTGTCCTCTGGTTACCAACACCAGCCACCACTCGCACTGACCCCCCCCCCCCCCCCCCCCAAAGAAACAGCTTCTCCCTACCCTATTCTATCCCAACCCAATATGATTTTGAACACTTCAACCATCTCTGCTCAAAGGAGAACATTCCCAATTTCTTTAGTCTCTCCACGTAACTGAATTCATCAACCTGGTACCACTCTGGAAACTCTGCTGCAAACCCTTTCCAAGGCTTTCACACCCATCCTATCTTGGTGGTGCTACATGTTGAAGTGAACTGGCTTTTTAATTTTGAAAGGATCAAGAGTCGTTGCCTAGATAAACAGCATTTATAAGGCCAACCGGATCACAGCAGCTAATGGCTCAGAAAGCCTGCCTGGTACTGAGGGGAGCAGCAGGGAACGTGTGCTCGTTAACTCAACGAAGATGTCTCATAAAAAAAGAGGAATTGTATTAAAAAGTAATGGGCACAATATGTGAACTCAAGCCACAAAGTCGGTATTTAAAAATAAGAATACTACAACATTATCTTCCCACACAACCACCTCAAACCAGTTTTGTTTAGCGGGCTTTGAGCCAAGTCCCTCCCCCTTACTGACATGAGTCAATGGCAAACTATGTCAAACAGCAGGGGAAAAAAATCAGTATCCAAACCCTTTTTGAGTTCAATCCACTTAAGGTCTCCTAAAACCGCCAATAATAAAAAAAAGTAATGCAATGCTTCACTAGTATCTCGTTTCACTAGGGTGATCAAAAATAAAAGAGTATTCAGAACAATTGAAAAACAGGGCATGGAAGGTTCCGGAACATTAAAGGACCATTATCTTCACGGAGAAGCAGAATGCATCCTCCAGTTGCCAAATAGTAAATACACCATCAACTGAGCGGCAAATCAGAATCTTTGGCAAAATAGAATCTGCTATATTCATAGTCGAGGTGCTTGCTGTTCGCTGTGCTTTGGGTTCAGGACTGGAAATATGAGCCAAGGTTGCTACAATCAATCATAATCCAGCTTACAGAAAGCAGTGAATGTGATGCTTTCCATGGGTCATTACCTCGTCAACACTACCTATTTAATAATAATATAATAATCGCTTATTGTCACAAGTAGGCTTCACTGAAGTTACTGTGAAAACCTCCAAGTTGCCTCATTCTGGGCTCATCTCAGGGGCTGGTTTAGCTCACTGGGCTAAATCGCTGGCTTTTAAAGCAGACCAAGCAGGCCAGCAGCACGGTTCGATTCCCGTACCAGCCTCTCCGCACAGGCGCCGGAATGTGGCGACTAGGGGCTTTTAACAGTAACTTCATTGAAGCCTACTCGTGACAATAAGCGATTTTCATGTCATTTTCATTTTATTTCATTCCGGCGCATGTTTGAGGAGGCCGGTACGGGAATTGAACCCACGCTGCTGGTCTTGGTTTGCTTTACAAGCCAGCTGTTTAGCCCACTGTGCTAAACCAGCCCCTACTCAAACCATACTTCAGGAATATGCAGTTGGTTGAGGTGCATCTTTATTATTTTAATCATGCAACATTGCTCAAGGATTTTGTAAATCTTTCCACAATCAAGCGGATGTCAGTATCTCCAAAACGCTCAAACCCTTTACAGACAAACAGATCCCAGTTATTAGATTGTGGAATAAAGTACAATTTCTGACAATTCCCGAATTTATGAGGGGATTTTAGAAGATAAACAAGGGGTGCAATTTAATGGTAATGAAACGGAGTCCCGTGTCGGGCCCGTTTAGCAAGCAGCGCTGAGAATGACCCCGCTATTAAATGGAACTCTGCCTCATTGCTGGGCATGGCGAGGAACTTCCCGCTGAGGCCGCACTTAATCCCATTTCCTGCACTAACGAGATCTGTTCGCCAGTGCAGAACAAGGCCGGGGATCTCTGACCCCCACCCCAGGCCCCAACTTATCAATGAGGGGGTCCTCGAACCACCCCACACTCCACCTCATAAGGGAAGAGCACCGTTGGGCCCGATCCCCACTGTGGGCAAGATGCCACCCTGGCAGTGCACCTGCCAGCCTGGCGGTGCCACAGTGCCCAGGTGGCATCAGGGGTGTCAGGATTCCATCTCACTACCAGGGGCCCCCGATCGCCTGGGAGACCCCGTCCTCCCCCACACGTGGCAGTATGCCTGCTCCACGTTGATGGAGACCAGCGCTAAACGGCGCACGCTCGGCGTCTCTGACACGCAGGCGTTAGATCTTGGGCACAAAAGTATTCAAGTGAGCCTGACTGCATACTTGAATATGCAAATCTGTATCCCGCCCACAAATCGAGATCTCATTAGATCTTACGAGGCGCAACAAGACTGTTAAACCCTACAAGAGACCTCTCGCGAGATTTAACGGCCTCATCGTGTCCCGAGTCAGGCGCGATGAGGCCGGTAGATTACGGCCAAGTGGAAGCCTTTTCCATTGGCAGCACAGTTAGTAACCAGGTGGCACAGATTTAAGAAGACTGACAAAAGTGCCAAGGGAGAGATGAGGGGGATTGTTTCTGCACTGCGAGTTGTTGCGATTATAAATGCACTGCCCGAAAGGACAGTAGGATCAGATCTCACAGTAAAACTCCTCAAGTTATGTGCTCACTGGTCAGGCTGAATAGCCTGCCTTCCTCCGAAAACTGTCCAAATGCAGCCTGGAGATCACACGCAGGCTGGGCACTCCAACAACCCACTTCACAAAGCCTTTGTCCAGTCCTGAAACGCATTCAAACAGCGGTGCCCTACTCCAATAATGGGTTTGGTATGGAGTTGAAGGTGGAGGTTGCTTTCATTACAAAAACATATTTCTGGATTTAAAGTTGTTACTAACTTGAGGGAGGGCATGTTTTTACATCTAGTCTTAGGTGTGTAATTACTTAGACACAGTCCACTCAGGTCAATAGAATGTAATTAAATGGTCTAAGACGATAGAAACAAAGCATTTCTGCCCTACCTTATTCTATAGTTTCCCTTATTGAAAATAACCTGTCTCCTCACAGATTTTAAATCCCCTTCCAATCCTTCTCCGAGCTTAAATTGTGATATGATATTCATGTTGGGACATGAGTCTGCCACAGCAGCTGTAACCAAAAATGTAAACTCCGATATTCACTATGGACGACCACAGTAAAATCCCAGCAAATGTATTGGGTTGCTGCTGGCTCGGTGGGGCCCTGGGTTCTCTCCCTTGTACCGCCACTGGCACTGGGTCTCACATAATGCAAACAGTTGTAGAACATAGAACACTACAGCGCAGTACGGGCCCTTCGGCCCTCGATGTTGCGCCGACCTGTGAAACCATCTGAAGCCTATCTGACCTACACTATTCCATTTTCATCCATATGTCTATCCAGTGACCACTTAAATGCCCTTAAAGTTGGCGAGTCTACTACTATTGCAGGCAGGGCGTTCCACACCCCTACTACTCTCTGAGTAAAGAAACTGCCTCTGACATCTGTCCTATATCTCTCACCCCTCAATTTAAAGCTATGTCCCCTCGTGTTGGTCATCACCATCCGAGGAAAAAGACTCTCACTGTCCACCCTATCTAACCCTCTGACTATCTTATATGTCTCTATTAAGTCACCTCTCAGCCTTCTCCTCTCTAACGAAAACAACCTCAATTCCCTGAGCCTTTCCTCGTAAGACCTTCCCTCCATACCAGGCAACATCCTAGTAAATCTCCTCTGAACCCTTTCCAAAGCTTCCACATCCTTCCTATAATGTGGTGACCAGAACTGCACGCAGTACTCCAGGTGTGGCCGCACCAGAGTTATGTACAGCTGCAGCATGACCTTGTGGTTCCGAAACTCAATCCCCCTGCTTATAAAGGCTAGCACACCATATGTGTCTCAGAAGGCTTGAAATCATTCTCTTCACACTCCTCAAACAATTTCCAATGGATTGATGATGGACATGGAATCTGTCCTCTATCTTTTTACAAGAAATCTCCAAATTCTGTAGAGTTTGTAGCAACTAAAATATTTTAAACAGCTTCTGTAGCTGGAACTTTCCACTTTTCTTTGCCGAGCTCTGTAATTCTCTCCCTATAGGTCTCCAACTCTCCTTATCCTTTAAGTCGCTCTTTAAAGCCTCCCTCTTTCACCAAGCTTTTGGCCACGAATCATTGTCCCATGCTCGAATTAACATGCCTGCTCTGGTAGTTTCAGGCGTGATTCACACTTCCAATAGTTTAGCAATGAAACTTTTATCCAGCAACATTACCAACCATTTAAATGCACTCGCCTATCGATATCTGGTAGGTGTTCCAGGTCTGTGGTAGGTACTTTCTGTACCAGCTGCCAGGGTATCACCCAAAGGTATTAGCCGGTATTCAGAGGAAAATCCAGTTTGTTCTGACCATTAATTCAGAGTTCTGAGCTTTTCCCCAGTTAATAGAATATAGGATAGAAAGAAGACATTCAGCTCTTCTTGTCTGTGCTGATTCTTCCAAAGAGCTACCCAAATTGTCACACTACCCAGCTCTTATCCCATTGTCCTGCAAATGTTTCATTCTCAAGTATTTATTCCAATTTCATTCTGAGAGTTGCCATTGGATCTGCTTCTACTACCCTTTCAGGAAGTGCATTCCACATCATTTCATTTAATTCATGAAGGTCAATCCAATGCGCAGGCCACTAGACCTATGGTTTGGCACAACATAAAAAGCACGACAAAGAAATCCCTTCTCATTTTTGTTTGAGAAAAAAAACAGGTCCAAAAGATTAGTCATAATTAAATAAAGTGTTGTTATATTTTAAATCTTCTAATACTTTCTCACTCCTGTATAATCATATATCCTAATAAATCGAGTCCATTTTTTAGCCTCAACACATGTTTGACAACACTAAAATTTGCCAGATGAAATAGATCAGAAGCATATAATGGCATCCATATTTTCAATGCTAATTGCAGTGGCATGGGAGTATTGTGGCTCATTTTCATATCCATTTTGTTCATTAAAGTCAAATTTTGATTCATAGAACATAGAACAATACAGCACAGAAGTGAAGTTTCTTATGGAAGTTGAATTTTCGGAAGGTGTGAATAAACAAGCATTGGCAGCAGCTTGAATGAGGAAATATTGCATTATTTTTCAGTTACAATGTATACAAGATCCAACAATTGGCCTCACCAGCACATTCCCTTCATATTTATTTTCAATGCCTGGGTTATTTGTTATCGCTTGTTATCGCTTCATACATGATCTAGCTTTCAGGATCTGACTGTGAAGTCTGTGAGAGGGTCTTCAGATTGCAGTGTTGCCACTTATAAAGAACATTGCTCACCAATAGCCGATGGACTGATAACAAGGAAAGATCTTGAATCTATATTGTGCCTATGTGCAGTACCTTTTGCGTAGCGACTGCTATAATGTAAGCAAGTGCAAAAGACAATATGTGCACAGCAAGGTCCCACAAACAGCACTTGATCATGACCTGATATATTTTTTAGTGATTTTAGTTCAAGAATAAATATTAACCAGTATTAAATAGGGGGATTAAATTTAAGAGTCGTGAGGTTTTGCTGCAGCATTATAAAACCCTAGTGTCCAGTTCTGGTCGCCTCATTATAGGAAGGATGTGGATGCTTTGGAGAGGGTACAGAGGAGATTTACCAGGATGCTGCCTGGACAGGAGGGCATGTCTTCTGAAGAAAGGTTGATGGAGCTAGGGCTTTTCTCATTGGAGCGAAGAAGGAAGAGAGGTGACTTGATAGAGGTGTGCAAGGTGATGAGAGACATGGATAGAGTGGAGGGCCAAGAGACTTTTCCCCAGAGCGGAAATGGCTGTCACGAGCGGACATAATATTAAGGTGATTGGAGGAAGGTATAGGGGAGATGTCAGAGGTAGGTTCTTTTCACAGAGAGTGGTGGGTGCGTAGAATGCACTGCCAGCAGAGGTGATGGTGTCTGAGTCATTAGGGACATTTAAGCGACTCTTGGACAGGCACATGGGCAGCAGTAAATTGAAGGGGTGTAGGTTCGGGTGTTCTTAGTTTAGGATAAATGGTCGGCACAACATCGTAGGCCGAAGGGTCTGTAGTGTGCTGTACTTTTCTATGTTCTATACAAAGTAGTAACTTGCATAATTATAACTAATTTCCTTCCAAGTACATGTCAATGGTTGATAGACCTTGTTGTCAACTGATTCACAATGACAGATCTTTCATTATTATGATCTGTAATCTTTTTCCTTGGTAATCCCACCATTTCACATTACACATGGTTGCTGTTTGTCATGCATTGTCTGGCTCTTATGTCGATGTTCAAATCCATTTGCTATTTCTCAGCCCATCTGCTTGATTCCTCCAAATCCCATTACTATGAATCTTCTTTCTGCTCATCCGCCCCACACAATGTTGTGTTCATCAGTAAATATATATGCTGCTGGTACCTTGTTTCACATGATTCACAAACAGTGTGAGCAGCAAGGGCCTAGAGAAAGACCTTCAATGTTTATCATCATCCTCTGTCAATTGTCAATCTATTTAGATCATACGACTTCTATGAAGGTGTCTCATCAACGAACGTGGAGTTAGGTATGGCAAAAATTGGAGAGAGAAGATTACCATGTTTCCCATCAATCTGGAACAAAATGGAGGTGCAAAATATTTCATGCTATCGCTTTCTAAAAGTTGGCCTAATACAGCACCAGCATGCACACCCTGTTGGAAATTCCACTAAACTTGACCGGCCAACTTCAGCACTTAAAACACAGCCAAAACTGCCCACACAGGATTGATAGCAACACTGTCACAATTACTGGGCACCATGTTAGACCACGATTGAAGTTGTGCCTCAATGAAAGTTGCAGTATGATGGAAATGCAAAAAAACTATTTCCATACAAATAAGGAGGTCAAAGAAGATTAATCAATGTTCTACATCCCTTACTCTTTGGAAGAGACATGTTGAAACCCTCACAAGGGGCAGCATGCAACTCAGTAATAGCCTCAATGAAGTTGCAGACTAAAATAATTTTGCAATCAAAGAACAATACAGCACAGGGACAGGCCCTTCGGCCCTCCAAGCCTGCACCGACCATGGTACCTGCCTAAACTAAAACCATATGCACTTATGGAGTGCGTATCCTTTATTCCCACCCTATTCATATATTTGTCTAAATGCCCCTTAAATGCCACTATCGTATCTACTCCCACCACCTCCCCAGGCAGCGCATTCCATATATTTACCACCCTCGGTGTAAAAAAAAACTTGCCTCGCACATCTGTTCTAAACTTCTAACCCTAACCCACTCACCAACTGCTCTGGTTCCCACCGTCCTGCCATACTAGGCAGTTCAATCTATTTCTCTGCCTTCTACTTTTCTCCTTACTAGTTTTTGTTTCTGTCCCCTCTTTATTACCCTCTGACTTCCTGCATTGGTTCCCATCTACCTGCCATACTAGTTTAAACCCTCCCCAACAGTGCTAGCAAACACCCCTCCCCCCTCCCCCCGAGGACATTGGTTCCAGTCCTGCCCAGGTGTAGACTGTTCAATTTGTAATGCTCCCACCTGTAGCAGAATCGGTTTGAATGTCCCAAAAAATCTGAATCCCTCCCCCCTGCACCATCTCTTGAGTCATGCATTCATCCTGTCTATCCTGCCATTCCTACTCTAGCACATGGCACTGGTAGCAGTCCTGAGATTACTACCTTTGAGGTCCTACTTCTTAGTTTATCTCCTGACTCCTTAAGTTCAGGTCGGACCTCATCCCATTTTTTACCTACATTCTTGGTGCCTAAATGAACCACGACAGCTGGCTGTTCACCCTCCCCCTTTAGAATGTCCTGCAGCCGTTCTGAGACATCCAGGACCCTTGCACCCAGGAGGCAACATACCTTCTGGAGTCTAATTTGCGGCTGCAAACACGTCTATCTATTCTCCTTACAATTGAATCCCCTGTCACTATAGCTCTGCCACTCTTTTTCCTGATGTGGAGATGCCGGCGTTGGACTGGGGTGAGCACAGTAAGAAGTCTTACAACACCAGGTTAAAGTCCAACAGGTTTGTTTCAAACACGAGCTTTCGGAGCACGGCTCCTTCTTCAGGTGAGTGCATCCGCAAAGTGAGTCCATCCGCAGCTGCAGAGGCGCCAAGCGGTCTAACAGGAGCTGCACCTGAAGAAGGAGCCGTGCTCCGAAAGCTCGTGTTTGAAACAAACCTGTTGGACTTTAACCTGGTGTTGTAAGACTTCTTACTGTACTCTTTTTCCTGCCCTCCTGCGCAGCAGAGCCAGCCACGGTGCCATGAACCTGGCTACTGCTGCCTTCCCCTGGTGGGCCATCTCCCTCAACCTTATCCAAAACGGTATATCTGTTTTGGAGTGAGATGACCGCAGGGGACCCCTGCACTGCCTTCGTACTCTTGCTCTGTCTGGTGGTCACCCATTCCCTATCTCCCTCGGTACTCTTTATCTTTGGTGTGACCAACTTGCTAAACGTGCTATCTATGATTCCATCAGCATCGTGAATGCTCCAAAGTGAGTCCATCCGCAGCTGCAGAGGCGCCAAGCGGTCTAACAGGAGCTGCAGCTGGACACATTTCTTGCACATGAAGGAGCCAGGGACAGTGGACGTGTCCCTGAACTCCCACATCGCACTCGAGGAGCATGAGCATTGTAATCTTTTATTGAGCGTGAGATCTGGAGTTCTTTTCTTCAATCCCCAACCAGTGCCATGAATAAAATATTTTCCCATTCCCACCATTCAGTGCCAGAATCAAACATTCAAAGGGCAGAAACAGCGCATATTAGATGCAGCGTCCTCTCCCTGAACAATGTGCCTCAGCCTCAACCTCACAACATCAACTCACAACACAATGTGAATTTTCTTCTATTCAGACAACTTTGATTGAAAAAAAAGCTTCTTTGGTCGCCGCATGCCCACTCACATTGGGAACTTCTTGAGTTTAATTCACAAGCAGCAGGCCCTGGTGGTGGCTAGTGTGGCCGAGGACAGAGCAGCCACCAATGCAGAGGCTGGTGGACACCGCAGAGATGAGGAACCACCATGCCCAAACTAAAGGGCCTGCCTAACGTGAGTTGTTATTGTCTTACCGACTGACCCATCCCTCCCACTGACGTTATGTCCATTCTCCCGCACATCCTACAGCCGACGGTGACGGCCCATCCCGGGTAGCCCTTCTCCAGCCTCCCGGGAAGCACTTCAGAGGATAGCTTCGAGGAAGACACGATCGATGCGGCACAGCTGTCATCCATACCCTCCACTAGCACAGATACACGTACCTTGATGGGTCAGTGGGAACCGTTAGTGGTCAGGCTTCTGGGGCACAATCTGATGAGCAACACATCGCTGCTGATGTACATCAGGTGGAGGCAGGAACCCCCAGGCGAGTCAGCAGTTGGAGGTCAGCTGGGTCCCAGCCTGATGTTGAGCCTGTGGAAGAAGTCATCCGCAGATGATGGAGACATAATGGTGCGGCCCTGACATTCAGAGGGAGATGGCAGCGACACTCCAGCAGGTTCATAGCCGCTTGGAGGTGTCCCAGAGGCTATGGGCGCAGGAGATGTCGCCAACAATGAGTGGCACTGAGGTCAAAACTGCCAGGGCGAGGACCGCAGTTGAGAGCCTGGTGCATGACGTCGGCACTATTAGTGAAGGTGTCCAAGGCGTTATGCAGTCGGTGACGGCCATGGCCGAGGGTCTCGACAGAATGTCCGCCTCGCTGGGGATGTCATCCAGTACCAGGCTAACCTTGTTGAGGGTCTGAGGACATGTCCCGCTCTCAGATGAGAATGGCCGAGGAACTGCACAGCATGTCCCAGTTACTGAGGAGCATCGCCGAGGGCGTCGACACGATGGTGTGGACAATGGGGAACTGCCAGGGCTGGCAGAGCCAGATGATGCAGGGGCAGCCGGGCCCGAACTAGCTGCCCCTTTGTCCCAAGGTGAACCCCAGGGCCCTCTGGGCATCTAGTGGGAGGAGGGGGTGCTGGGTGCTAACCCGGGCCTGTCCCATGGAGTGGCGACGGTGGCCACCAGCTCCCCTGAGTTCCACCCTCTGATAGGCCACATCTTACAGCCAGCACCCGGGACAGGGTGGCACGGCTGTGCACGTGCTGCCAACAAGTGAGCCGGGGTCTTCCAGCCCCAGAGCCCCCAGAGGACGCCTGGCAGGAGCATCGAAGTCCATGGGACCGTGGTAAGTGGTCGGCTGCCTTCCCCTCAAATGTGCATCCTGGGGACACACCTAGACATACTGGCAGAGCTAGAAGGGCCAGGCACATTGAGGATCACTAAGGGCACCGGAGAAGGGAATGGAGAAGGTATGGGGTGGGGGGAGGCACCATCAGGAGAGTGGAGAATTGTTACACACAATAAACACCTTTGTGCACAACTAGTATGATTCCTCTTTCACTTTCTTCCACAATGCAGGCCGAGCTCCGAACACATGGCCCATGTCTTGAGGCATTTCCTCCTCCTAGTGGCACTCACCCATCCTCCAGCTGTGGACATGTCCTGGGGCTATGTCCCATCCCCTGGGTGTTCGGACGTTGGTTGCTGTGTGTGTGGTGTTGCCTCCCACGGTGTTCAGGCACAGTGTCCAGGCATCAAGGTGCGATTGGGATGCTAGGCAATGACTCCCACATGCTACATGTCCAGCCCACCCATGGGAATCCACTTGGATTGTATAAAGTGCTCATTTAACGATTGCCAATTCCCTATTAGCAGTAGCCTACAGACACACGGCCAGAGGCCTCGGCAGTCGATGGAGGTTATGGTTGGTCGGTGGGGAATACGGGCAAGGACAATGTTTGCCCCCAGAATGGGTACACATCAGGGGTTATCATGCTGGTGCCATGTGTGGTTGCCCTGGGTTGCCCGCCCCAGCACCTTCCTCCCCCCCCACCCTCCCATGGCAGCCCACCCCTGTCGAGAGTCCCCCACCCCTCGCCAAGCACTGGGGTGACAAGACCAGCACCCTTGGGCTCTTTGCCCGTGATTGAAGGTGGCTACTCACCTCCTTGGCTCCGCACAGAAGCTCTTCCGCTAGGTTCATGTGTTTCAAAAGGAGAACTAATCGGCGCCAGTGTGAGCACTTGCTGGGGAGGCCGCTGGATAAGGGGTGGCTCTCGTTCATAGAATGAAAATAGGGCTTAAGTGGTGATAATTGGTTTCCCGCCACGCTCCAGCATGATCCCGATTTCGCCTACAGGAGCCAGCCACTTGCATCGCAAACTGTTTGGCGCTTGACGCAGTTCTTGTTTTCGGCCTCTCCCGCTGTTCACCAGCCTCGTTTCGCTCGAGCGAGAGTGCAACGAGGCAGGAGAATCTTGCCCAGACAGATTGATTTCGATTTGATGCTGAATTTTACAATTCACCACAAATGGGTGTGCCATTGTTGGGAAACAAGAGTCTTCCCTGGAACAGTGTGGAGAGATCTCCCTTTGATGATACATTAGGCTGTATACTATGGAAAGAAACAAACTCAATGATTACGAGAGGGGTTAGGCCTGTTAATAGGTGCTATATGACATGACAGACAAGTGTTTAGTTCAGTAAAGAATAAATGTACCCATCAAGGAAATACAATCTGTAAACACCATGCAGTCCGCTGACCCCTACTTTAACAGAATTGACAGAATTCCGTACCAGAACCAAAGGATGGATGTAGGCTGCGCTCTTTCAAATTAAAGCTACATTGCAATTGAAACCAAGGGGCACTGAATGCTCCCTGCAAATAATAACCAGGGAGCACACCATCAGGCTGTGTGCCAATGAAGTTGGGTTTTAGCCCAAACTGTGGGGAATCAGGTAGTAACGACATGTAGAATCAGCGCAGGAACGTGGTAATGATGAGAACACCAGAGAATAATGAAAGAAAAGTTATCGCATTAGATTTTACGGTGAACAAATGAAGGCTGACAATTCTCATAGTTTTCCCTGGAGTATCCATTTCATTCCTGCAGTATCCATTTAATCCTCGGAATGCTGCTGCTTGATTAATGTTCTTCAGTGCTGGGCATCCAACTCCACTTCAAAGAGAAGCAATCAATTCTGTGGATGGTGCGTGAGCCAGAGAGTCTTGCGTCATTCGGAGTTCAAGGAGTAGAACATAGAACATAGAACGATACAGCGCAGTACAGGCCCTTCGGCCCTCGATGTTGCACCGACATGGAAAAAAACTAAAGGCCATCTAACCTACACTATGCCCTTATCATCCATATGCTTATCCAATAAATTTTTTAATGCCCTCAATGTTGGCGAGTTCACTACTGTTGCAGGTAGGGCATTCCACGGCCTCACCACTCTTTGCGTAAAAAACCCACCTCTGACCTCTGTCCTATATCTATTACCCCTCAATTTAAGGCTATGTCCCCTCGTGCTAGCCACCTCCATCCGTGGGAGAAGGCTCTCGCTGTCCACCCTATCTAACCCTCTGATCATTTTGTATGCCTCTATTAAGTCACCTCTTAACCTTCTTCTCTCTAACGAAAACAACCTCAAGTCCATCAGCCTTTCCTCATAAGATTTTCCCTCCATACCAGGCAACATCCTGGTAAATCTCCTCTGCACCTGTTCCAAAGCTTCCACGTCCTTCCTATAATGAGGCGACCAGAACTGTACGCAATACTCTAAATGCGGCCGTACTAGAGTTTTGTACAACTGCAACATGACCTCATGGCTCCGGAACTCAATCCCTCTACCAATAAAGGCCAACACACCATAGGCCTTCTTCACAACCCTATCAACCTGGGTGGCAACTTTCAGGGATCTATGTACATGGACACCGAGATCCCTCTGCTCATCCACACTACCAAGAATTTTACCATTAACCAAATATTCCGCATTCCTGTTATTCTTTCCAAAGTGAATCACCTCACACTTCTCCACATTAAACTCCATTTGCCACCTCTCAGCCCAGCTCTGCAGCTTATCTATGTCCCTCTGTAACCTGCAACATCCTTCTGCACTGTCTACAACTCCACCGACTTTAGTGTCGTCTGCAAATTTACTCACCCATCCTTCTGCGCCCTCCTCTAGGTCATTTATAAAAATGACAAACAGCAACGGCCCCAGAACAGATCCTTGTGGTACGCCACTCGTAACTGAACTCCATTCTGAACATTTCCCATCAACTACCACTCTTTGTCTTCTTTCAACTAGCCAATTTCTGATCCACATCTCTAAATCACCCTCAATCCCCAGCCTCCGTATTTTCTGCAATAGCCGACCGTGGGGAACCTTATCAAACGCTTTACTGAAATCCATATACACCACATCAACTGCTCTACCCTCGTCTACCTGTTCAGTCACCTTCTCAAAGAACTCAATAAGGTTTGTGAGGCATGACTTACCCTTCACAAAACCATGCTGACTATCCCTAATCATATTATTCCTATCTAGATGATTATAAATCGTATCTTTTATAATCCTCTCCAAGACCTTACCCACCACAGACGTTAGGCTCACCGGCCTATAGTTACCGGGGTTATCTCTACTCCCCTTCTTGAACAAAGGGACCACATTTGCTATCCTCCAGTCCTCTGGCACTATTCCTGTAGCCAATGATGACCTAAAAATCAAAGCCAAAGGTTCAGCAATCTCTTCCCTGGCTTCCCAGAGAATCCTAGGATAAATCCCATCCGGCCCCGGGGACTTATCTATTTTCACCTTGTCCAGAATTGCCAACACTTCTTCCCTACGCACCTCAATGCCATCTATTCTAATAGGCTGGGTCTCAGCATTCTCCTCCACAATATTATCTTTTTCTTGAGTGAATACTGACGAAAAGTATTCATTTAGTATCTCGCTTATCTCCTCAGCCTCCACACACAACTTCCCACCACTGTCCTTGACTGGCCCTACTCTTACCCTAGTCATTCTTTTATTCCTGACATACCTATAGAAAGCTTTTGGGTAAACCTTCTTTCTTTTTGCTTTTCGCTCCTCCCCACCCCTTCTCAAAAATTACACTGTTTGCATCCCTTGTACACGTGTCCATGCCTCCCCAGATCATGCTGGACTCGAGAGACATTTGACCAATAGTTCTTTGGGCACAGTCCTGATAGTGAGCCATCCACTCACAGAAGTGACTCACAGCTTCTTTTTATTTATTCATGGGATGTGGGTGCCACAGGCAGGCCAAGCTTTTGTTGCCCATTCCCAATTGCCCTTGAGATGACGAAGAGCAACCTTTTTGCATCACAGAAGTACTTGTCATGTAGGTATACCCCACAGTGCTGTTAAGGAGGGAAGTCCAGGGACAGTGAAGAATTGGCAATATTGTTCCAAATCAGAGGATGTCTGGTGTGGGGGGGAACTTGCATGTGGGGGGAACCTGCAGATGGTGGTGTTCCCATGTTATGGCTGTCCTTGTTGTCAGAATAGTAAAGGTCACAGGTTTGGAAGGTGCTGTTGAAGAAACCTTGGTAAGTTACTGCAGTACATCTTGCAGATGATACACAGTGCTGCCACGTGCATTGGTGTTGGAGGGAGTGTTAACTTAAGGTGGGAGAAGGGGTACCAATCAGGCGAGCTGCTTTGTTTTGGATGTGGTGAATGTCCCGAGTGTTATGGGAGCTGTACCTATCGAAGCAAGTAAATAATCTTCTATCACATTCCTGACCTGTGCCTTATGGATGGTGGACAGGCTTTGGGGAGTGAGGAGATAAGTTGTTCACAGATGTATTCCCATCCTCTGACCTGGCCTTGCAGTTAAAATATTTATGTAGTTGGTCCAGTTTGGCTTTTGGGCAAAGGTGACCCCCAGGTCATTGATAGTAGGGGATTTGGCAATGGTAATGCCACTGGATATCATGGGGATTAGATTCCCTCATTGGAGATGGTCATTGCCTGACATTTGTGTGGTATGAATATTATTTGCTATTTATATGGTCTGAGCTTTGTCCAACTCTTTGTGTGTGTGGGCACAAACTACTTCATTATATGAGGAATTCCAAATGGAGCTGAACAATATGAAGTCACCAGAAAACGAGAAGATGGAGGGAAGTTCATGATGAAGCAGTTAAAGATGGATGGGGCTAGGATTCTGCCCTTCTGAACACCTGGAGCGATACCCGGAGGTGGATACGATTGGCCTCCAACAAAGACAATTACCTTCCTTTGAACTAGGTATGAGTCCAGCCCATGGAGGGTTTCCCCCTTATTCCCATTATCTTCAATTTTACTGGGGCAAACTTGGTCAAATGCTATCTTGATGTCAAGAGCAGTCACTCTCACAACTCTCAATTCACTCTGCAATTCAGCTTGTGACCATGTTTGGACCAAGGCTGTAATGAGGTACTAGCGGAACGCAGACTGAACATTGGTGAATAAGTTATTGGTGAGCAACTGCCACTTAATAACACTGTCAATGACACCTCTCATCACTTTGCTGGCGACCCACAGCTGATGGAGTAATTATCAGCCGGATTGTATTCGTCCTGCTTTTAGTGAATAGCACAGACTTGGGCATTTTTCCACATTGTCCAGATCTTTGGATTATTAGTCCTGTAACATAACCACTATGCTTAGCACTGTTGCTTCACAACACCAGGATCCGCATGTTCTCCCTGTGTCTGCTTGGGCTTCCTCCGGGTGCCCCGGTTTCCTCCCACAAGTCCCAAAAGACATGCTGTCGGATAATTTGGACATTCTGGATTCTCCCTCCGTGTACCTGAATTCGCGCCGGAATGTGACCACTAGGGGCTATTTTTTTTAAATCAACATTTTATTGAGGTATTTTTTGGTATTATAACAACAACACAATAAACAATGTACATGAAACTATAAACATAGTGCAAAAGCCGTCTCCCTCCCTTACAGGTCCCACCTTTATTAACCCCCTACTCTAAGCTAAATTAACCCCCCGCCCCACATTCTGCTGACGATTAATTTTCCGTGAAGAAGTCAACGAACGGTTGCCACCTCCGGGCGAACCCTAACAGTGACCCTCTCAGGGCGAACTTGATTTTCTCCAAACAGAGAAAGCTAGCCATGTCTGATAGCCAGGTCTCCGACTTCGGGGGCTTTGAGTCCCTCCAAGCTAATAGTATCCGTCTCCGGGCTACCAGGGAAGCAAAGGCCAGAACGTCTGCCTCTTTCTCCTCCTGGATTCCCGGGTCTTCTGACACCCCAAAAATCGCCATCTCTGGACTCAGTGCCACCCTTGTTTTTAACACCGTGGACATGACATCTGCAAACCCCTGCCAAAATCCCCTAAGCTTCGGACATGCCCAGAACATGTGGACATGGTTCGCTGGTCCTCCCACAAATTTTGCACACCTGTCTTCCACCCCAAAGAATCTGCTCATCCCGGCCACTGCCATGTGAACCCGGTGAACGACCTTAAATTGTACCAGGCTGAGCGGGCGTGTTGACTCTACTCAACGCATCCGCCCAGAGACCATCCTCTATCGCTCCTCCCAGCTCCTCCTCCCACTTGCGCTTCGGTCTGTGTCTCCTCTGACCCCATAAGTTCCTTGTAAATGTCCGTGACGCTCCCTTCTCCTACCCACCCTCTGGAAACTACCCTGTCCTGAATCCCCCTTAGCGGTAGGAGCGGGAAGGTTGACACCTGTTTACAAAGGAAGTTCCGCACCTGCAGGTACCTGAATTTGTTTCCCCTCGCCAACCCAAAAATCTCCTCCAGCGCCCTCATACTCGGAAAGCTCCCCTCTATAAACATATCCCCCATCTCTCAATCCCTGCTCTCCGACATATCCGGAACACCCCATCCATACTTCCCGGGGCAAACCGGTGGTTATTACAGATTGGGGACCAGACCGATGCTCCCTCTGCTCCCACCTGTCTCCTCCATTGCCCCTAGGCTCTAAGGGCCGCCACCACCACGGGGCTAGTGGAGTACCGTGCCAGCGGGAATGGCAGAGGCGCAGTTACCAACGCCCCCAAACTGGTGCCCTTGCATAAAGCCGCTTCTATACGCACCCATGCCGAACCCTCCCCCACCACCCACTTCCTGATTATGGCTATATTTGCCGCCCAGTAATAGTGACTAAAATTTGGCAGCGCCAGCCCGCACTCTTCCCGACTCCGCTCAAGCATTACCTTCCTTACCCGCGGTGTCTTGCCTACCCAAACAAAGCCAGTGATTACTTAGTTGACCCGTTTAAAAAAGGACCGTGGAATAAAGATGGGGAGACATTGAGACACGAACAGGAATCTCGGGAGGACCATCATCTTCACCGTCTGCACCCTCCCAGCTAATGACAACGGGAGCGCATCCCATCTCTGAAAATCGTCCCTCGTTTGGTCTACTAGCCGGGCCAGATTCAATTTATGCAGCAGGTCCCATTCCCGCGCCACTTGAATGCCTCGGTACCTAAAGCTTCCCTCTACTAATCTAAACAGCAGGTCCCCCAATCGCCTCTCCTGTCCCCTCGCCTGGACCGCAAATATCTCACTTTTCCCCATATTTCGCTTATACCCCAAAAAACAGCCAAATTCCCCAAGAATCCTCATGATTTCATCCCATCCAATGGGTCCGATACATTCAGAAGCAGGTGCAGTCTAAAATAGTCCGATGTTGTCCTATTCGTCCGTACATTTGCCACAGGAGCCTGATACAGCAACCTGACCCAGTCAATAAAGCCCCACCCAAATCCGAACCATCCCAGTACCTCCCACAGATAATCCCATTCCACCCGATCAAAAGCCTTTTTTGCATCCATTGCGATCACTACCTCCACCTCCCTACCTTCCGGGGGCATCATGATCATATTTAACAACCGTCTTACATTGGCCACCAACTGCCTACCCTTAACATAACCCGTCTGATCCGCCCCAATAACGTCCGGAACACAATCCTCAAAGACAAAATTTTGGCCAGCAATTTGCCGTCCACATTCAACAGGGATATCAGCCTGTAGGACCAACACAGCTCCGGGTTCTTGTCCTGCTTCAGAACCATCGGAATCGTGGCCTTTGACATCGTCGGGGGCAGCACCCCTCTTTCCCTTGCCTCATTGAAGATCCTCATCAACATCGGCCCCAATATCCCAGAGAATTTTTTATAAAACTCCACTGGGTACCCGTCCGGCCCCGGGGATCTATCCGCCTGCATGGCCTTCCGACCCTCCACTATCTCTTCCAATCCGATCGGGGCCCCCAGCACTTCTACCAGCTCCCTGTCCACCTTTGGGAAATTCAGCCCCCCCCCCCCAATAAGTTCCTCAACCCCTCCGTCCCCGTCAGGGGTTCCGACCTCTACAACCTACTGTCGAAATCCCAAACGCCTTATTCACCCCTCCTGAATCACCAACCAGGTTCCCATCTCCGTCATTTACTTTCCCTATCTCCCTGACTGGGGGCTTTCACGGTAATTTCTTTGCAGTGTTAATGTAAGCCTACTTGTGACAATAAAGATTATTATTATTATTATACAGTACCATACCTATTTCTGCCATTAGCTGGTCTCAGACAGGAATGAGATATAGATGTGACAATTGACTCAGGATGGTCTTTGGGGAGGAGCAGGTTGAGGCAGTAAGTGCAGGCAAAAATATCCATTATTCCGATCCTCAACCACTATCCAGTGACTCCAGGCCAGGATTCAGCTCTGATTCATCCCACACTCAAATTCCCTGCTGACACTCTGAACTCACACAGCGATGTCGAGATTAGAAACCATTTTCCAACGGCCTTCACAATTCAATGTCAGCTTTGCGGCAGGGACAGGTGGTCGGGGAGACTGGGGCGAGACAGAGAGAGAGAGAGAGACAGACAAGAGCTGGGCAGAACGTTAGCAAGAGATAGAGGAAATGTAGAGAACAGGGAGAAGTGGACAAAATGGGATTGTAGAGTAATGTGGAATAAAAGAGAGAGAGGTAGAAGGAGAAAGAGTGTTGAGTGAAATAAAGGAAGGGAGAAACAGAGGAAGAGCAGGGAATGGCAAAGGGAACAAGATGCACGCAGCAGTGGTCAGCCCGGCTCCCCATAAGATCATATGAAGGAGTTGCAGAGCTGCTGCCACTAATAACATTCAATCAAAAATACATAATCCTCAACCCTGTCAAACTGCCTGCCACCCCAAAGCAATGGAATAAGGACAGAGTTGACAAATATGATCCTGTGTGGATTTGGCAATGAGCCAGCAGAGCAATAGCCATCTCAATCCAACGACCTCCTGGAATATTTGTGCTGGCACTAATCCTAATAGCCTTCGAGACAAAAAAAACTGCACCATAATGCATTAAACAACAGTGTTGGGTAAGAACTGGTTTCACCTGATTCTGTTAAAATGCAACCCAAATACCAAGTGCTATTGATTATTAACCTGCTGGCTGGTACACTGGGTCACTATCCCGGTCAGAGGACATTAATGAGTTTGACTCCCTGTAGGATACAAAGCATCTTTGTACCCTCGAGGGAGAGAGTGGAGGCCCACACAGGGCTGGAGGCCAGCAAGTTAATTAATTTTCTTTCCAGCCTCCGACTTTGATCAAGAGAGGAACAATGTTTTCTGCTGTGTGCTAGTGCATAGCTCTACGCAGGGCACGCAAGTTCATTCAGCGTGAGCCTTCCACAGTGACTGCGATGGTAAAGGTTGGTGGTGCAGGGGGGAAAGAGAGAGAGAAACCACCACAAACTGTAGTAGGGGCCACAGCACACTCTGCTGGGCATACAGGCGCCTCAGTGCATTCAGGGTGGCATTGAACACAGTCTTGTGGGCACAATGATGTTGCGGAATCGGCAGCATCTACTAAGGCGAAGGCAACCCTTTCAATCAATTGACCTCATATCAAAAGAACTTTCTTCTGGTTGGTCAGCCTAGAACTAGAAGTTATAGTGTGAGAATAAATGGTTGACAATTTCAGACTGAGGTGAGAATTTCTTTACTCAGATGGTTCGGAATCTTTAAATGGCGGGGCTGGCCCAAGAAGCCATATGGCCGACACATGTTTCTATTTTTCATGTTTCAAATACCACTCACTTGAACAGGCTTCAAATGAGATCCAATTACATTTCATCCGAACAATGTCGCACTCTGGGGGCGCGGTTCTCCACCCCCCACGCCGGGTGGGAGAATAGCGGGAGGGCCTCCCGACATTTTCCACACCCTCCCGCTATTCTCCCCCCCACGCCCGGCCCACGCCACGAATCGCCACTCGCCGTTTTTTACACCTGCTTGCTGCCGTCGTGAAACGGGCGCCAAATGCCCGTTTGGGGCATCTGGGGGCCCGATTGGCACGGCAGTACCACGGCCGTGCGTCCGTAACGGACGCACTCTTTTCCCTCCGCCGCCCCGCAAGATCAAGCCGCCACGTCTTGTGGGGCAGCTGAGGGAAAAGACGGCAACTGCGCATGCGCGGGTTGGCGTTGTCCAACCTGCGCATGCGCGGCTGACGTCATCGGCCGCGTCAGCCGGCGTGACGCTTGACGTGCGGCCTTGACGACCGTCGTCAAGGCCGCGCTGCCGTGACGCACGGGGCCGCACTCCTAGCCCCGCCCGGGTGGGGGGGGGGGGGGGGGGGGGGGGGGGGGGGGAGAGAATCGGCCCCGGAAGTGGGCGTGAAGGCTGCCGTGGGTCACGGCCTGTCCCACAGCAGCTTTTACGATTCTCCGCAATTCCGGAGAATCTCGCCCTGGGATTGTTGCACTACCTACATTTCGCATCCAAGCCCTAGAATATACAAAATTCTGACTCAAGCTGACAGAAATAGTTTTGCTCCAATGAGAAATGGGATGTCGTGATAGCCCACAAGAAAAGAGGACACAAAATAAAATGCAGGAAAGAAATAAAGGAGAATTTATACAGCACCTTTCAGAACCGCAGAAAGTCTCAAAGTATTTCAAAGCCAATGAAGTACTTTTAAAGTGTAGTCACTGCTATTATGTAGGTATACATGACAGCCAGTTTGCACATAAGGTCTTGCTAAGTGGTAATAAGGTAAATGGCCAGTTAATCAATTTTAGTGGCAAGATGTTGGGAGAGTTCCACTGCTCGACTCCACAAGGTGCCATGGAATTTCTTACACATCTCATCTGAATTACAGCATCTCCACCAATAGAGAACTCTTTGTGTACTGTGCTAAAATGCAATCCTGGACTATATAATGAGTTTTCACTGCATAGCAGAATCATATTTCCTGTACATTGTCCCACCAAGCATTGCCATAGCAGGTTGAGGATAGGTTAGGTACAGTGTAAAGTTTCCTCTACACTATCCCAGGACACTAACAGGGCAGGTCCAGCACTGGCTAGATACAGAATAAAGCTCTCTCTCCACTGTCCAATCTAACACTGCCAGGAGAGGTACAGCACAGGTTAGATACAGAATATATCTCCCTCTCCACTGTCCAATCTAATACTCCCAGGGCACGTACAGCACAGGTTAGATACAGAACATAGCTCCCTTTCCACTGTCCAACCTAACACTCCCAGGGCAGGTACAGCACAGGTCAGAGACAGAATATATCTCCCTCTCCATTGCCCAATCTAACACTCCCAGGGCAGGTACAGCACAGGTTAGATACAGAATATAGCTCCTTCTCCACTGTCCAATCTAACACTCCCAGGGCAGGTACAGCACAGGTTGGATACAGAATATAGCTCCTTCTCCACTGTCCAATCTAACACTCCCAGGGCAGGTACAGCACAGGTTGGATACAGAATATAGCTCTTTTACGCTGGGCGGAATTCTCTGACCCCCCGCAGGGTCAGAGAATCGCCCGGGGCCGGAGTAAATCCCGCCCCCGCCGTGGCCGGACTTCTCCACCACCCAGGAATGGGAATCACGCCCCGCCGATCGGCGTGCCCCCCCCCCCCCCGATTCTCCGGCCCGCGATGGGCCGAAGTCCCGCCGCTGATAGGCCAATCCCGCCAACGTGGTTTCAACCACCTCTGGTGGCGGCGGGATTAGCGGCATGAGCGGGTCCCCGGGGTTCTGGGGTGGGGGGGAGGGGGTGTGCGGGGCAATCGGACCCCAGGGGGTGCCCCCACAGTGGCCTGGCCCATAATCGGGGCCCACCGATGGCAGAGGCGGAAGAGACCCCCCCTACCGCTGACGCACTGGCACATGCGCGGACTGGCTAAGGCCTTTCGGCTAGCCCCAACGCAGTTGCCGCCGGTTTTGCCGCCAGTCGGCGTGGCAGAAACCACTCCGGCGCAGGCCTAGCCCCTAAAGGTGCGGAGAATTCTGCACCTTTGGGGAGGCCCGACTCCAGAGTGGTTGGCGCCACTCCGCTACGCTGGGACCCCCCGCCCCGCCGGGTAGGGGAGAATCCCGGCCACTGTCCAATCTAACGCTCCCAGGGCAGGTCCAGCACTGGTTAGATACAGAATATAGCTCTCTTACACTGTCCCATCTTATACTCCCAGGGTAGGTACAGCAGTGTAGTATATGTGTATAGGCATATCTATGTATAATTGTACATAGTTGTACCAATGTATATATTTGTATATAATAGCATTACTGTACATAACCACCGGCCAATACATATAGGAACAGTTATGACCTCCTGCCAGCAGGTGGAACAGACACCGACAGACATATATATTGGGGGACAGACAGGAGGGGGGCACTTGGTCGTAGGACGGACAAGAGGACAAACATTTCCCTCCATGGCTTTACACTAATCGAGACGGAATTGTTTATACACAGAAATACATGGTTACCATCAAGAATAAATACTTGTAGCAATCATACCTTCATGTTCTATGTGTAACTTCATGATCAAGGAAGCAATTGAACACAACATGGTGCCAGGAGTGCTGAAGAATTATAGGTAACTACAGAAAGACAAACCACACGGTACGATAGAAGAAACCAGACCAACAACCACTTCACCAACCTGAGGATTTAAGGAGGTGCTACTCTACACAACGCAAGACGGTGAAGTGCAAGACAGATGGTTTGAAGGTATCACACAGGCTTCAGGTCTCGGGTAATCTGAACTCAAACTGGCACGGTTTTAAGCAGCAGTTTGAACTCTTTCTTTTGGTCCATGGCCTACAGGCACTGTCTGCGAAAAGGCGTGTTGCTTTGCTGCTAATGACAGCAGGTTCTCAAGCGCTTCAATTGTACAACTTGTTTAGCTTTAAGTACAGCAAGCAGAGCTACAAGGAGGTGATTCAACACTTCGACTGTCACTGCTCCCCTAAAAGCAATTAAACGTTTGCGCGGTATGTGCTCCTATCACGTGCCAAGAAAGACAAAGTTTTGCGACGGATCTGCGATTAAAGGCCCAGTCGTACACTTTTGGACAGTTGCAATCCTCAATGATCCGAGACCAAATCGTATATGGAATGTCGGATGGTGCGCTGCTGTTAAAGGAAGACAACCTCACGCTGGATGCTGCTATCAGGATATGCCAGGCAAGTGAGCACTCCGGGTCACGGATTAGGGCCTTCAGCACAGTCAGTGCTGGTACCAATCCGAGAATTTATTCTGGCGCCACAAATGCTGAGACGCAGTTAGTAAGAAACGTGGTCTCGATGTGGGCAGCCATTTTGAGTGCACTGGTATGCAGCCGAACACACGATGTGGTCTCGGGGCAGGTAGCCATTTTGACCGCACCGTTCCTCACGCGCGAAAGCAACATGCTTGTGATGGGACGGCCATTTTGAACCGCTAAAACACATCAAACGAAATGTTGTCTCGATGGGGGTGGCCATTTTGTACATCACAAGAAACGTGGGGTCATGTTAGGGGTGACCATTTTGGGCAGCAAGTCCCATCAGCCATTTTGTGCCCGGGCTGTGGCAACAGATGCTCGCTGCAGCAATGACTGAATCGGAGCGGGCCTGTTGCAACAGAGTGCAAATGGCTGCGGGTAGCATATGCCTCGAGGGCCATGACGTATACAGAGCGCAGGTATGCACAAATCGAGAAAGAATGCCTGTGACTTGTCACGGGGCTTGAAAAGTTTCCCGATTACGTGTATGGGTTTCCCACATTTTTGGTAGAGACGGATCACAAGCCGCTGGTCGCGATAGTCCACAAGAACCGATGCGAGATGTCCCTTGGATACAACGGCTCATGATGAAGCTTCAGCGGTATGACCTCAACTTAATCTACACACCAGGCACATTTCTGGCTGTCGCTGATAGACCCTGAAGAGCTGCATCCGTAAATGAAGCGTGTCCAGAGGCGGACAAAGTTCAAGCACATGTCAACATGGTGGTTGCGTCACTGCCGATATCGGAAGAGAAATCAAAGCTCATCAAGGCAGAAGCGGCCAAGGATCTGGTGCTTCAAAAGGTAACCAGGTGTCGAAAGGAGGATTGGCCAAAAGGCTCCCGCGTTTTACAACATTCACGCCAAACTCAGTGAAGTGGATGGTTTGCTTTTAAGGCAGCACAGGATTGTCATCCCTGCCTCGCTCTGGCCGCTTATGCTAACAAAGCTGCACAAAGGACATTTGGGCATTGAAAAATGCAAACGCAGGACCCGAGAGACGATATACTGGCCTGGCATCACCCAGGGTATAGCAGGAATGGTGGAGCAGCATGAAACCCGTCAAACATTCCGCTGCAGGCAAAGCAAGGTGCTATGCAGGGAGAAGGCGTTGTTGCCAACCCATGGTACAAAGTCGGTATGGACTTGTTCCATTTTCGAGGGAGAGGCTACCTGGTTGTCATCGATTACTTTTCTAACTACCCTGAGGTGGCGCAATTGTCCAACATGACGGCAAGTTGTGTGATTCAGCAACTAAAATCGATCTTTGCCCAGCATGGCACACCATCCATTGTCATATCGGACAATGGTCCCTGCTTCAGCAATTATGAATGGACCACGTTTGCTCGCCAGTATGATTTCAAACACATCACATCGAGCCCACTCTATTCACAGTCGAATGGGAAAGCAGAGAAGGGCATTCACATAGTTAAATAGCTGCTCATGAAGGCTTTAGACAGCGGGGAAAACATGTACCTCACCGTGTTCAGCTACCGGTCAACCCAACTGGTGCATGGCCTGTCACCAGCACAGCTGTTGATGAACAGGCAGCCACAGACAACCCTCCATGGTGGCCCCCACTGTTGATCGAAAGCTCCAGACGAAGCTTGCCCTACCCCTCCAGGGAGAACCTGTTCATTCTTGCCATTATGAAATAATTTTTTCTTCTTCTTTATTCTTTCATGGGATGTGGGCGTCGCAGGCAAGGCCAGCATTTGTTGCCCGACCCTAATTGCCCTCGAACTGAGTGGCATTTTTTTTAAAGAGTCAACCACATTGCTGTGGATCTGGAGTCACATGTAGGCCAGACCAGGTGAGCATGGCAGATTTCCTTCCCGAAAGGACATTAACGACAATTAACAATGGTTTCATGGTCATCATTAGACTTTTAATTCCAGATTCCTTTTTTTTATTGAATTCAAATTTCACCATCTGCTGTAGCGGGATTCAAACTTGGGACCCCAGAGCATTACCCTGGGTGTCTGGATTACTAGTCCAGTGAGAATACCACTGCGCCACCATTTCCCAATATATACAGCTGAGTCAATCAGTGTTATGGAGGATCAATTTGAGTTGGGGAAAACAATTGGGATTGTGAAGATAAAGGAGTGATTCAACTAACTGGGAGCAAAGTCCCATAGCGAGCGCGTTTAGCCACGTGTTTACCAGCACTTGCAGCACCGAGATACACATTTATTGATCTAGTACCAAACGGCGCTCACCCAAGGTCTCTGAGGCAAAGGGGATGAATCCCAAAGCCCCAGGTACCGTGGGAATCTGCACATTAGAATGACCCTAGCTTTCTCACTCCAATATGCAGATTTGCCAAAAAAATCATCTGATGGAACCATCAATTCACCAGACACGTGTTTCCGATATGAATCTAGGCTTTAATCGACTTACTTCAGAGCCAGCCTGTTACCCATTGATGAACTTTTAGTGAACTCAGGCTGACTCTGGACAAGGGTATTTATACAGCTGCACTAGGGGGAGGAGTCGTGGGCGGAGCCAAGGGTGGAGCCCAGTACAAGTTCCTGAGTACTCCCAGTGCTACTCCCCTAGTTGTAGGATAGCGCTACTGCGCTTACAAAGACAGTGTGAATTATCATATATACATCTATATATTACATTCACCACATGATCCCATCCCTACATCGCAACATCTCGCGAGGTTGCGTTGGATCTCGCGAGGCGTTGCGAGCTTGATAGATCCCAGGAGAGGAGTCTCCCGGCTTTTAATCAGACAAGCTGCGCCGCAGCGAGCTGCTTTTCCGGTGCAGCATCGTCATTGGATCGCGACAAAGAGCTGTCAGGGCTCACGAAATGGTGGAGCAGGATCACTGGGCCTAATCCCATTCCCAACTACAATGGATCTGGCATTGTTGTACTATTCCAACTGAAAGTGCCTCACTGAACACACAGCAGAGATCATCCTTGGGACACTCCATTTTGTGATTGCAGATAAGCTCCTGAACCAGGAAATGTTTACTTTACGAGTAATAATCCTTACGAGTTGGCTGATAAAGAGTCATACTGCTAGAGTTGGGAACTTAACAGTGGTTCATAACTTTGCATTTAGTTGTCACTGGGGAATATTACTTATTTCCAAAAGGTATTTTCTGAAGGAGGACATCACCTCTGCCACACTCATTTTTAGTCAGAACAAAGGAACATAAGAGGTAGGAGCTGAAGTAGGTCACTCGACCCTTCAAGGTTGCTCTACCATTTAACTAGATGGCTGATCTTCTACCTCAGCTGCACCTTCCCACGCTCTCCCGATATCCCTTAATTCTCTTTATACCTGAAAATCTATCAATCTCTGGCTTCAATATACTCAGCGCCTAAGCACCCACAATTCGCTGGATTAGACAATTCAAAGATTCACAATCCTTTAAGTGAAGCAATGGGGCGGCACGGTGGCGATGAAGATATGGGTTATACCGGGGATAACTTGAAAATATAGTTTGACCTGAATAGCACCCACCGAAGTCTGCATAGGAGTCGGGGAGTGAGAATCCCTGTTCACCATTTAGAATGTCGGCCCTTTTTAGTACGGGGGACTTCTAAGAATAGTGGTGAGTTTTTAACAACAATGTGGAGGTTCATTGCGAGACCCAATCGAAAGTAAAGTCAAAGGACCCATCCAGATTGCAAAAGGGTGAGCAAACTCCAAAATAAAACTGAAATGAGCTTTAAATTTGGCGCAATAATCAAGCAGCACAGACAGACTGATTTGTTTAACGAGTGCGACTGGAATGCTGCAGCCTGGATCCAGTGTCGGCACAATTGGATTGTCATGTGTACCAAGGTACAGTGAAAAGTATTTTTCTGCGAGCAGCTCAACAGATCACTAAGTACATGGAAAGAAAAGGGAATAAAAGAAAATACATCATAGGGCAACACAAGGTATTCAATGTAACTACATAAGCTCCGGCATCGGATGAAGCATACAGGGTGTAGTGTTAATGAGGTTACTCCATAAGAGGGTCATTTAGGAGTCTGGTAACAGCGGGGAAGAAGTTGGAAAAGTGAGTAAGAAGGTGGGAGGGGTCTTTGATTATGCTGCCCGCTTTCCTCAGGCAGCGTGAGGTGTAGATGGAGTCAATGGATGGGAGGCAGGTTTGTGTGATGGACTGGGCTGTGTTCACGACTCTCTGAAGTTTCTTGTGGTCTTGGGCCAAGCAGTTGCCATACCAGGCTGTGATAGAGCCAGATAGGATGCTTTCTATGGTGCATCTGTAAAAGTTGGCAAGAGTTAATGTGGACATGCCGAATTTCCTTAGTTTCCTGAGGAAGAATAGGCACTGTTGTGCTTTCTTGGTGGTAGCGTCGACATGGGTGGACCAATGAAATGAAAATAACTTGTCACAAGTAGGCTTCAAATGAAGTTACTGTGAAAAGCCCCTAGTCGGGGAGCTGTTCGGGGAGGCTGGTACGGGAATTGAAACGTGCTGCTGGCCTGCCTTGGTCTGCTTTCAAAACCAGTGATTTAGTCCTGTGACAAACCAGCCCCTGATGGACGAGGACAGATTTTTTGAAATGTGCACCCCTAGGAATTTGAAACTGGTAACCATCTCCATCTCGGCCTCGTTGATGCTGACAGGGGTGTGTACAGTACTTTGCTTCCTGAAGTCAATGACCAGCTCTTTAGTTTTGCTGACATTGAGGGAGAGATTGTTGTCGCTGCATGGGGGTGATGCGCTTCATGACCAACCTCTCGAAGCACTTCATTACGACTGAAGTCAGGGTCACCGTACGGTAGTCATTGAGGCACGTTGCCTGGTTCTTCTTTGGCCGGTATGATGGTGGTCTTCTTGAAGCAGGTGGGGACCTCGGAGTGGAGTAGGGACATGTTAAAGATGTCCGCGAACACCTCTGCCATCTGGTCCACGCAGACTCTGAGTGAACGACCAGGGATCCCGCCGGGCCTGTCGCCTTCCGAGGGTTCACTTTCAGGAAGGCCGATCTGACTTCGGAAGCTGTGATGGTGGGTATGGGTGAGTTATGGGCTTCTGGGGCATTCGGCAGCGGATTGTTGATTTCCTGGTCGAACCGAGCACAGAATGCATAGAGTTCATCGGGGAGGGGTGCACTGCTGCCGGAGACACTGCTCGGCTTCGCTTTGTAGCCCGTTATGTTGTTTGTTCCTTGCCACAACCGCCAAGTCTGTGACTCTAGCTCGGTTTGATATTCTCTCTTGGCATCTCAGAAGGCTTTGCGGAGGCCGTACCTGGATTTCTTGTATAGGTCAGGGTTGTCTGACTTGAACACCTCAGACCTGTCCTTCAGTTGGGAGTCAATAAGATAGCAATGGATAGCAACAAGCTTTTTCCAAGAGTAAGGGTGTCTATTACAAGGGGTCACGATTTCAAGGCGTGAGGGGGAAAGTTTAAGGGAGATGTGCGTGGAAAGTTTTTTACGCAGAGGGTGGTGGGTGCCTGGAACGCTTTGCCAGCAGAGGTGGTAGAGACGGGCACGATAGCATAATTTAAGATGCATCTAGACAGATATATGAACGGGCAGGGAACAGAGGGAAGTAGACCTTGGAAAATAGGGGACAGGTTTAGATAAAGGATCTGGATCGGCGCAGGCTGGGAGGGCCGAAGGGCCTGTTCCTGTGCTGTAATTTTCTTTGTCCTTTGTCCTTGTTCAATCTCATCATTTAGTCATGGTTTCCGGTTGGGGAACGTACGTGCTGCACACAGTCGTCCACACATTTGCTGATGAAGTCTGTGACGGTGGTGGCATACTCATTTAAGTTGGTCGCTGAGTTCTTAAATATGGACCAGTCCACTGTCTCTAAGCAGTCAGGTAAGAGCTCTTCTGTTTCCTCGGACCAGCACTGCATAATCTTCTTAGCTGGATTCTCCCGCATGAGTTTATGCTTGTATGCCGGGAGAAGGAGCACCGTCTTATGGTCTGATTTCTAAAAGTCCGGTCGGGGAATGGAACGGTAGGCGCCCTTGATTTTTGAGTAGCAGTGGTCAAGAGTGTTGTCGCCCCTGGTGGGACAGGAGATATGCTGGTGGAACCTTGGCAGTACACTCTTGAGGTTGGCCTTGTTGAAGTCTCTGGCCATGATTAACAAGGCCGGGTGTTCTGTTTCGTAGTTGTTCATATCTGTGTACGGTTCTTCCAGCATCTTCCTCACTTCTGCCTGGGGTGGGAGCTAGACTGCTGTGATAATGGCTGAAGTGAACTCACGTGGAAGATAGTATGGGCGGCACTTCACGGTCAGGTATTCCAAGTCCGGGGAGCAGGAGGTCGCCAGGTTCGCCACATCCAGCACCAGGAGGAGTTGATGAGGAGGCAAATCCCTCCACCTTTGGCTTTGCCTGATGACACGGTGCGTCATTGACAGTTAATAATTAACAGTTGGCCACTGTATGCAAATGTAAAATAGATTTTTTTAAAGAGAAGTGTGAGCAAACAAAATCGGCTTCAATTTGACTCTCCAAGCTTAGGAAAGCAACTAGCTGGCCAAAACGATTCAATTTTCTGCAAAATTGCTAAGTTTAAAATGGCTCCATAACCAGGAGGAGAGTGCACCAAATCCTGACAAGTGGAAAAGGAGGGGAAAAAAACAATTGCCACAGTGCAGCAAAAATCAATTGCCACAGTGCCATTTAAAGAAAAATTAAAGCTTTTTTCTCCTGTGCTGAAAACAGTCATGACTGGTAAGTTAACACTGCCAGACCAGTTAAGGCAGTTGGAAGTGCTAGGCCGGACAAAACTATGCACTATGGAGAAGACTTTTAACATATATGATAGCATCCGGCTTGAATAAAAAAACATCATCTCGCAAGTGAATACGTTAATATTCAGTAGGTCTATAGGCAACTACATCAGGGTTTTTCGAAGTACGGGACGCGGCCCAAGGATGGGTCGCGGGCGGGTGTCAGGAAGGTTGCGGAGTGACAAAAAATAAACTTAGCTGGGAACAAAGCAGTACAAAGATGATTTCTTGTGGTATGGCTTTGTCAATTGTGCCAATGCAAGTAAGGATGCAAAGCCCATGTATGTGAGATGCAGGGACGTACTGGCAAATGGGAGAAGTTTCAGATTTTGAGAGAAGTCGTAGGTGAAAAATTCCTTTCAAGGTTGAGACCCCAAAGTCAGTTATTAACTTACAGCTGACTACAAATAAAATGACTGCACTGCTGTACCCGACGTGTGACAGCACATAAAAACACGCTTAAAGCCCATGAGGCTGTCAGAATTCAGGAGTAGCATCTCCCAGGACTATCCAGTGCTGAGTAAAACAAGCATTTTGTAGTTATTGCTCTTCACGATGATCTACAAGTGCGAGATCGGATTTTCCGTTCTCACAAAGGTGAAGACAGCACTAAGGAACTGGCTGACGTCTGCACCTGATATGCACTGACCTCTCCTCCTTTGAAGCTGATTGGAGTGAGATCGTGTAGGACCAAGTAAGCTCCCCTTTCACATTAAATGTAAGTGAACGTGGCACGTGTCACGTAGGTTGGCCAACGGGCTTCGCTAAGGTCGGCCGGCGTTGGTCCCGAAGGTCGGCTGGTTTGCAAAAGTCGGCCCCATGCTAAAAAGTTTGAAAAACACTGAACTACTGCCTGACAAGAAATAAACTTATCTTCTTATAACTTTAAAGAGGTCATGAAGTCCTTTGACAACTTTTTAACCTAAGAAACAATAATATTCTGGAGTGAACAAAATTTAGCAAAAGAGTTCAGAAGTCCGGGGAAACTGTAGACTCTTTCATAAATGAGTTATGGAGATTGACTGAAGGCAATGACTGTGGTGACCTTAAGTCAGAGCTCATAAGAGACTGGGTAGTGGTGGGAGTGGCTGATACTTGGTGTACTTCATTCTCAAGATCATCTGACTTTGGAAGAAGCCATCCAAATTGTAAGACAATTGGAAACCCGCCAGCAAAATTGATCCATTTTACATGGCAAAGTTAAACCATGGTACAGGCTAACCCCAACAGTCCAGCTCCTAAAGCAACAAAAGGGCAAGGCCACTCCTGGGCAGGGAAAGCAATATCCAATTAAAACAAAAGATGGTGACAGACCATGTCAGTGTTGTCGATGCAAAAGACCTTGCAGGTGCAAGCAGTGTCCAGCAATCACTATGCAGTGCTTTCACTGCCACTGCCTGGGACACTTTGGAAAGATCATAGATCATAGATCATAGAATTTACAGTGCAGAAGGAGGCCATTCGGCCCATCGAGTCTGCACCGGCTCTTGGAAAGAGCACCCTACCCAAGGTCAACACCTCCACCCTATCCCCATAACCCAATAACCCCACCCAACACTAAGGGCAATTTTGGACACAGAGGGCAATTTATCATGGCCAATCCACCTAACCTGCACATCTTTGGACTGTGGGAGGAAACCGGAGCACCCGGAGGAAACCCACGCACACACGGGGAGGATGTGCAGACTCCGCACAGACAGTGACCCAAGCCGGAATCGAACCTGGGACCCTGGAGCTGTGAAGCGATTGTGCTGTCCACAATGCTACCGTGCTGCCCCTTCGCAAGTCCAAAACTTTGAGGTATACCGAGGATCCCAAATGAGTCCATGAGATAGATGAGCCAAACCAAAAAGTCCAATAAGGCTTCTTGAGAGACAATTTAAGGATCCCAGATTTACATTTTGGAATGCTGACACAATGCACATGGTCACCTCACAAATTTCAAGTCAGACACAGGAAGAAGCCAGTGTGATGGTCCTGTTGCATCAGAAACCATGGCTAAAAGGCCTTTGATTGCAGGTAACAGAAACACCACTTCATGGTCCTGGAGCAATCCAACTCTTGTTTGTGGACATGATTCAAGAGTTGCACCCATACACCAAGTAATCAAACAAGTAATCAAAATTCTGTATCCGCATTCAACCCTTTTCTCTCCTGAGCAGAGATGCCTGTGTTGCCCTCAACCTCCTTGAAACTGCAGAGGACATCAAAACAATCATTGTAGTCAATTACTCTAAACTGGAGATTCCCGAGAGGTCCGCCAGTGCTGATGATCTCGACTGGGGTTTTTGTTCAGAATGGTCCTCAGATCTTGCAGAGGCAGTTATTCCAGCTCCTATGCAGATGGCAGAAAATACTCTGCTTTGGTCAGACCAGCCAAAGCTCCAGATGAGCACCAACATTTTTAAAACAGGGGAGAAGGACCAACAGCAGACGGTTGAGCACGAACTTTAGAGTCAAACAGCTGCTGTCACAGAATCAGGAAAAATTACGACAATGAATATGGAGCTTCAAGCTCACAGGCACAACATGAAGTCATTGCTGGAACAGGAGAGAAGCGACTGGCAACTCAACAAGACAAAACTCACGGGACACGAGTGACCAGGAAGAAACAGGCACAGCATTAGGCACCAAGCTGCATGTTGAGATCACGGATGATGAACATACAAACAAAAGGGAGGCAAAGCTTCAACGTCCAGGAAGAAAATGGCGAACCTCACTGAAAAAGAAACCCGTGTCCACTCTATGAATGAACAGAGCGAACATTCCGCCTGGAAGGAGAGGCATAAGCTCATGGTATCCTACCAAGATAGACAGATTGTTGACAAAGAAAAATGCAACACTAAGGGGCACAAGAAATAAACCAGATGTTCTCACCCAAGTATTTGAAATACTCAGTACAACCCCAGACCCACAAAGTCAGTCCAAAGCAGTTGAGGCCACCACTCCTCCAAACCTGAAACGGGCGAGATGTGGAAGAGTCGTAAAGCCTCCAGACCATCTGGATCTGTGAAATCAGGGAGTTGAGGGAGAATTAGCAGCATGTATTGGATTTTGTTTATTGTCACGTGTACCGAGGTACAGTGAAAATTATTTTTCCGCGAGCAGCTCAACAGATCATTAAGTACATGAAAATAAAATAAAATACATAATAGGGCAACACAAGGTACACAATGTAACTTCATAATACAGGCATCGGATGAAGCATACAGGGGTGTAGTGTTAATCAGGTCAGGCCATAAAAGGGTCATTTAGGAGTCTGGTAACAGCGGGGAAGAAGCTGTTTTTGAATCTGTTTGTGCGTCTTCGCAGACTTTTGTATCTCCTGCCCGATGGAAGAAGTTTGAAGAGTGAATAAGCCGGGTGCGAGTGGTCTTTGCTTATGCTGTCCGCTTTCCCCAGGCAGCGGGAGGTGTAGATGGATGGGAGGCAGGTTTGTGTGATGGACTGGGCTGTGTTCACGACTCTCTGAAGTTTCTTGCGGTCTTGGGCCGAGCGGTTTCCATACCAGGCTGTGATGCAGCCAGATAGGATGCTTTCTATGATGGATCTGCAAAAGTTGGTTAGAGTTAATGTGGACATGCCGAATTTCCTTAATTTCCTGAGGAAGTATAGGCGCTGTTGTGCTTTCTTGGTGGTAGGATCGACGTGGGTGGACCAGGACAGATTTTTGGAGATGTGTATCCCTAGAAATTTGAAACTCCTAACCATCTCCACCTGCTGCTGACAGGGATGTGTACAGTACTTTGCTTTCTGAAGTCAATGACCAGCTCTTTATTTTTGTTGGCATTGAGGGGTAGATTGTTGTTGTTGCACCACTCCACCAGGTTTTCTATCTCCCTCCTGTATTCTGACTTGTCTTTATTCATGATCCGGCCCAGAATCTTCGTATCGTCAGCAAACTTGTAGATAGAGTTGGAACCAAATTTTGCCACGCAGTTGTGTGTGTACAAGGAGTATAGTATGGGGCTAAGTACGCAGCGGTATTGAGGACTATTGTGGAGGAGGTGTTGTTGTTTATTCTTCCTAATTGTGGTCAGAAAGTCGAAGATCCAGTTGCAGAGTGAGGAGCCAAGACCTAGGTTTTGGAGCTTTGATATGGCCTTGGCTGGGATTATGGTGATGAAGGCGGAGCTGTAGTCAATAAATAGGAGTCTGATGTAGGAGTCCGTGTTATCGAGATGCTCTAGGGATGAGTGTAGGGCCAGGGAAATGGCGCAGCGGTGGACCTGTTGCAGCAGTATGCGAATTGCAGTGGATCAAGGCATTCTGGGAATATGGAGGTGATGCGCTTCATGACCAACTTTTCAAAGCACTTCATGATGACTGAAGTCAGGGACTCCGGATGGTAATCATTGAGGCACGTTGCCTGGTTCTTCTATGGCACCAGTATGATGGTGGTCTTCGTGAAGCAGGTGGGGACCTCGGAGCGGAGTAGGGACAGGTTAAAGATGTCCATGAACACATCTGCCAGCTGGTCCGCGCAAACTCTGAGAGATCACTTTCAGGAAAGCCGATCTGACTTCTGAAGCTGCGACGGTGGGTATGGGTGCATTATGGGCTGCTGGGGCACTTGACAGCGGATCGTTGGTTGCCTGCTCGAACCGAGCATAGAACGCATTGAGTTCATCGGGGAGCAGTGCGCTGCAGCTGGAGATACTGCTTGGCTTCGCTTTGTAGCCCATTATGTTGTTTAGGCCTTTCTACAACTGCCGAGAGTCTGTAATGCTAATCTATGACTTGAGCTTGGTCTGATATTCTCTTTTGGCATCTCAGATGGCTTTGCGGAGGTCGTACCTGGATTTCTTGTATAGGTCAGGGTCGCCTGACTTGAACACCTCAGATCTGTCCTTCAGTAGGGAGTCAATCTCGCGATTAAGCCATGGTTTCTGGTTGGGGAATGTACGTACTGCTTTCTTTGGCACACAGTCGTCCACACATTTACTGATGAAGTCTGTGACGGTGGTGGCATACTCATTTAAGTTGGTCACTGAGTTCGTAAATATGGACCCGTCCACTGTTTCGAAGCAGTCACGTAGGAGCTCTTCTGTTTCCTCGGACCATCACTGCACGACCTTCTTAGCTGGATTCTCCCGCTTGAGTTTCTGCTTGTATGTCGGGAGAAGGAGCATCGTCTTATGGTCTGATTTTCCAACGTGCGGTCGGTGGATGGAACGGTAGGTGCCCTTGATTTTTGAGTAGCAGTGGTCAAGAGTATTATTGCCCCTAGTGGGACAGCAGATGTGCTGGTGAAGTTTTGGCAGTACACTCTTGAGGTTGGCCGTGTTGAAGTCCCCAACCATGATGAACAACGTCTCCGGTGTTCTGTTTCGTGGTTGTCTATAACTGTGTACAGTTCGTCCAGCACCTTCTTCACTTCTGCCTGGGGTGGGATGTCGACCGCTGCAATAATGGCTGAAGTGAACTCACATGGAAGGTAGTATGGCCAGCACTTCAAGGTCAGGCATTGCAGGCCCGGGGAGCAGTAGGTCACTAGGGTCGCCATGTCCAAACACCAGGATTAGTGGATGAGGAGGCAAACCCCTCAACCCTTTGCTTTGCCTGATGACACGGTGCAGTACGGCCAATGAATTGAGAAGCCTTCAGGTTGTATGGCACAGTCCAGTGAGACGGGGGTGAGCCATGTCTCTGTGAAACAGAGCACACAGCAGTCTCTTCCTTCTCTCTGAGAGGTACGTCTGGTGGTAAGTTCATCCAGCTTGTTTTCGATCGCGTGTACGTTTGCCAGGAGTATGTTGGGTAGAGGATTCTTGAAACCGCGTTGCTTCAGTCTCACCTACAGAACGCCCTGTTTCCCTCGCTTCCTCGGTCGGCGGCTGCGGCTGGGAGGTCCCGGGATCCGATGGGAGAAGTCTGCTCTTGTGGAAGGTAAGTGGTTGCGTCTGGCGGGGCGGGGCGCTGGTGGGGACCAGGGCGCTGGTTCCGTTTCCGGGGTCGCGTCTGGCAGGGTCCCGGCGCTGGTTGAGGTAGTGGGTTTGCTGGGGTGGCATGTTTGCGATCCAGTTGGGTCCCGGCATTCTGCGAGCAAGGGAATATCTTGCGGCGCGTTCAGGTCCTCACGCGGGGTCTCTGCTGTATCGGGGATCCTGGGTCACAGGCAGGGGCTTCCTGAGGTAGGTTGGGCTGGTTCCCGTGTTCTGTTCCCTCCTTCGGCGCTCCTGGGGTCTGGTCTTGGAGTAGGCCCGGTTGGGCCTCCATGTGGATTTTTCTTTCCTCCATCTCCAGCTAGGTCGGGTTGCTGGATGGGCCTCTCCAGGTCGAGCTGGGACGGGTCTTGTGGTCGGGGGCCGGGTCGGAAGCTCCGGGGACTGAGCCGGGTGGTTCAGGGGCAGTCATTGGTTCTTAGGCCGGGTGGGCGCTCTGAGGTCTAGGTCAGGTCCAAATCAAGGCTGGGGCCTCACTTCCGGTTTGGACCTCATCCACTTCCAGGTCGTGGAGGTCAGGTCGGATCGGGTCAAATTGTAAAAAAGTAAAGATTTGGGGGAGGGGGGAGCAGAGTGTAGTGTTCGCATCGTTGGGACTGTAAGGGATAATGTGTGACTGAGACAGCATCACTCACATTATGATGTACGAGTGTAAAATCTAGTAGAAGTCAGCATGAAGATTGTGCTGTCAGGACTGTATACTTACATATGTACGCAGCTATGTATAATTAGTGACTATTTGGACCTCTTTATGAGACAACATGCAACCTTACAATACCTGCGTGCTAACATTATGATTCATCGGCAAAGACAACCAGATGCCCCCAAATGCAAACATTTTCCAATCTCTAACATTTCAAAAATATTTTTTGTTTGCTTAATTTTTTTCTGCTAAAATGAGTAACTTCAAACTTTGCTCCACTATTGGCAATCAAACCTTTTTGCTGCTTGGGCCCTAAATTCCAAACTTCCCTCCCTAATCTGGACCACCTCCCCTCCTTTAATTTGCTTCTTTAAAACAAATTCCTTGATCAAACTTTTAATCACACCGTCTTATCATGTAGTTCCGAGTCAAATTTTATGAAACAGTGTTCCTGTGAAGACACTGAGGACATATGACTATGTTAAAGTTGCTCATATAAATGCTGGGTTTTGTTGATGTGTCTCCCCCCCCCCCCCCCCCCCCCCCCCTTAGAGAGGATTTCTCCTTTCTAAGAGTACTTACCTCTCACAAACTCACTCATGTCCACATAGATGCACTTGACAACAAAGGGGAGGACTTGACAGAGTGGACACGGAGAAAATGCTTTCCGTTACGAGAGAGAGGAGAACTAGGTCAAGAGTAATTCAGGTGAATTACGTAGGTGAAATCATCACCTGAAATGGCTCCAACTATAACTTGAAGTCACAATTTCTCACCCACCAAGTCTTTACCTTCATGTCAACTAGTTTACACTGCTCACTCCACACTCAAGACCAGTTCAGAAAAACAATCAGTAACTATATTTTTGGGAGTCCTTCTCAGTTTGGGTGAATATTGTATGGAAAATTTACCCACCCACTATTGTGGTGTATTGAAGCTCTCACAATGGTACACAAAGATGATCCATTATGCCATTGAACTAGTTCTTTTCATTGTACATCCTACAAGAAACAGAGATCAACAGGGTAGATGTAAAGTCAGTGACTCCATTTATAGGGATGTCAAAAACTAGGATTCACAAATATGCTGTAGTCGCTAATAAATCCAGTAAGGATTTCAGGAGAAATGTCTTTACTCAATGAATGGTTAGGTTGTGAAACTTATTAAGTGGAATGCGGAACACAAGGAATGGTGGAGATGAATAGCATGGATACATTTAAGGGGAAGTTAGATAAGCACATCAGGAAGAAAGGATTGTATGAAGTGGGAAGAGCCTCATGTGGAGCATGAACATCGGCATAGATGAGTTGTGTTGAAAGTCCTGTTTCTTTGCTGCAAACCTTTTGTAATTCTGCAGCGCAGGTTCCCAGACCTAGCTGATTCATTGAGAAAAGGTCACTCATTAGTTTGATGGTTGGCTCACTCACCTTTCCTGCCCCCGCATGACCCAATTAATTTCCCCTCTTGTATTTTCCCATTTTCAGATTACATGGGGCTTCTGGAGTCCTCTCCTGGGGTCAATTACACATCCCCAGTGACGATTCCTCACAGAGCAGCATTTGTCAGGCGGCTATTTTACCTTGGAGGGCATCACAACTAACGTTGTTCTCAGATGATATCCAGTGGAATCAGAAATGAGAATGGGATTGCTAGCCAGTAGTCCCCTCACTAACTTAAGGTAAACTGCAACCCTGGCTAATATCAATAAGATTGTTACAAACAGAAACAAAGTTCAACTGATATAGCACCTTTACTGTCAGAAGATATGCCAAGTAACTGCATAGAGACAGAATCACTCTGTTCTTGCCTTGGCATATTGGCTGTAGAAACTCTCAACCAAGCCTCGGGTGCTTCACACTCGACAATTCCAACCCTCTCCTGACCAGCCTGCCACCGTCCATAAACTTAGGCTCATCCTAAACTGTACTGCCCTCCTCCAGCCCACACCACGCCCCGTTCACTCATCAACCTTCGGCCTCAATGACATACATTGGCTCTTGGTCTGGCAAATGCCTCAAATATAATATTCTCATCAATGTGTTAAAATCCCTCCATGGTCTCAAACTTCCTTAGCTCACCAGCACTACAATCTTCGAAGATCTTTGTGCTCTGCCAACTCAGTACTCATCCTTCTTTCCAACACTGGCAGCTGTTCCTTCAGCTGTATAGGCTGAAACTGTGGAATTCCCTTCCTAAACTTCTCTGACTCTCTTTCTTCTTTTGCAAATCCCCCTTAAAACCCACCTCTTTGACCAAAGGTCTTGGTCACTGTACTATCTCCTTTGGTTCAGTGTCAGTTTATGTCCGAAGACACTCCTGGCAAGTGCCATGTGATTCTTAACCATGTCAAATACATTCGAGAAGTGGAAATAGGAGACTTCCATCACATCATCCGAGGTTAATCATAGAATTTACAGAATTTACAGTGCAGAAGGAGGCCATTCGGCCCATCGAGTCTGCACCGGCTCTTTTTTGAAATAGCACCCTACCCAAGCCCACACCTCCACCCTATCCCCATAACCCGGTAACCCCACCCAACACGAAGGGCAATTTTGGACACTAAGGGCAATTTAGCATGGCCAATCCACCTAACCTGCACATCATTGGACTGTGGGAGGAAACCGGAGCACCCGGAGGAAACTCACTCACACACGGGGAGGATGTGCAGACTCCGCACAGACAGTGACCCAAGCCGGGAATCAAACCTGGGACCCTGGAGCTGTGAAGCAATTGTGCTAACCACCATGCTACCGTGCCTTCCGTTAACCGGACTATGTTTAAATTACTACACCGTATAGCACCATAGATTTAAAGAAATGTGCCTTGAGCATTAACTTCCAACCAATATACCAGAAAACCGCTAACAAGTAGCCCAAATCTCCTTCAGCAGCTTACTGTAAATAAATCACTGTTTTAATAAGGTTTAGGGAGGAGGTAATCACAGTTTGGTGGGGTGGTTATGATCACACAGGGATAAATTGGATGTCAGAGGAATGAATACACACACATACACACCTATCAGAAAAGACTGAACAGGCTGGAACTCTTCTCTGTAGAAGAGACAATATATGGGGTGACTTTAAAATCAAGAAAGGATTTTATAGGGTGGACATATAGGGGATGTTTCCACTTGTGGAGGCATCAACACTAGTGATAACAAATGTAAGATAGTCACTGATATTCAAGTTCAAGAGAAACAACCTGCTGAGTGGGACAGAATATGGAACTTGCTTCTTGAGGTGAACCGTAAAATTCATTTCAGGGAAGGCTAGGTAAGTACATGGGGGCAAGAAAATATAAAGATAAAGATATGTTGATAGGGTTTGGTGAAGTGGGGTGGGGGGTCGTGGAGATGAAGGAGGCTCCTGTAGAGCATGAACACGAGCATAGACTAGTTGTGTTGAATGGCCTGTTTCTGTGCTGTTGGTTCTATGAAAGGTTCCTTGTCCACTTCCTTTACTGCTGACATGTGCAATGAGGGAAATAGAATTTTGTCAACTCCCAATCTGTGCTGCCTGTCACATGGTCACAGGGACACCGGTGAAGTGGATCTGATAACGCCACTGTGATATATAATGATCTAGTGGGTTCAATCCAGCTACCAGTTTGAATCCGGATGCAGTGAGTCCAATGGTTCAGAGCCTCCCATTATGGCTCAAAGTGACAGTGAATGGTACAATTCAGAAGGACCCAGTTTATTGTTCTGCAGCGGGTTAGCCACCAAGATAGTAGCTGTGCTGTTAACTGGCTTTGGATTGCTGGCAACTGCTGTAAACAAGTAGAGTTGGACGTCTGCTGAAGTCAGGATCAAGCTGATGGCTGAACTGGATTCTCTGTCCCAAGCTCAGATATGAGGAATAGTGGCTGGAATGTGACCCATGGGTGAGTCCATAGCTCGCCCAAAGGGTCACCGAGGAGATTAGAATAGTTAGCTGGTTGTTTTTGACCAGCGCAAACATGATGGGCCATCGGGCCTTTTATGACCTCTATGAGGGGCGGCACAGTAGCACAGTGGTTAGCACTGTCGTTTCACAGCTCCAGGATCCCAGGTTCGATTCCTGGCTCGAGTCTGTGCGGAGTCTGCACATTCTCCCCGTGTCTGCGTGGGTTTCCTCAGGGTGCGCTGGTTTCCTCCCACAGCCCAAAGATGCGCGGGTTAGGGGGATTGGCCATGCTAAATTTCCCTTAGTGTCCAAATATGTTAGGTGGGGTTACTGGGATAGGGTGGAGGTGTGGGCTTAAGTATGGTGCTCTTTCCAAGGGCCGGTGCAGATTCGATGGGCCGAATGGCCTCCTTCTGCACTGTAAATTCTATGATTTTATGAGGTGGGGGTGCTTGTGGGGAAGGGAAGAAAGCATGTTCAGAAACAACACGCTTCCTGGACTCATTTCCATTCCCCATCTGCCCAACCCCTATTACCCAAACACACATGCGAGGGTCTGGTTATTCTCAGTGAAACCTTCCCTTGAGAAACACAACTCAACTTTTGACAGGTGCCAGAACACAGAAGGGCTGCATTGAAGGCAAAAAACTCCAGTTAAGGCCAACTAAGGCTGTGTAGTTAATCAGCTGCAGTTGGATCTAAGCAGTGCCTCTTTCCATGACATCAGCATACCTCTGTTTGGAATGCTTATTGGAGCGCTTTCCAATTGCCTGCTGTTGAAATCCAGCATCACAGCCAGAGCACCCCACACCTGGAAACCAGCTGAGAAGAGTTTAAAAAGAAACAAGAGCCAAATAAAGGGCCTGACCTTCAGTGCAATTTAGCAACTATTTCTCTCAATTAACAGGAGTGTGAAGCCTTCAAAGAAAGGGCCTGTGCAGATGGGTTCAAGATATTTCTCCCTGCCGCGCTCCCCCCCCTCAACAAAAGAAATTAAACCATAACAGGCATTGGCAAATCAATGAGAAATGCTAGAAGCTGCCTGAGTAACTAGTGGATTCCAGTAGTCACAGTTCATGATTTCTTTCACTCTCATTGCCTTCAGTCCTTATGCTCATGACCAGGTCAACGCCCAATGTTACAAGGGCTACATAGTGGCCACTCAGGAGTCTCAAAAATAAAGATGCTTGCAAAGAGCTACGCTTGGTGGCCCGGACTTGACGCAGACTTTGAGAACATGGTGAGACAGTGCCCATCGTACCAAGAGAATCAGAGGCTCCCGCCGTTACCCTCGCAGCACCCATGGAGATGCCCAAGGAGACTGTGGGTGCGACTGCCTGCAGATTTCGCAGGACCATTCATGGGATCTATGTTTCTAATCTTAATCGATGCATATTCCAAATGGATGGATGTGCATCCAGCATCAGATGGCCTCCGCTACTTCAGCATCAGTGTAGGGGGACTCAACATTCAGCTCCCACGGTGTACAAGAGGTCAACAAAACCCCTTTCACCAGTAGGGGATTCCAGGCTTTTATGAAGACTGATGAAGTGAAGCACATCCGTATAGCACCATATCACTCATCCTCAAACAGCCGAGCTGAATGGGTGGTCCGAGTGGCATGAAAACGCAAACCACAGATTCGCTAGGGACAAAATTTGCACGGTTCCTCTTTAATTGTAGGACCATGCCACACACCACAACAGGAGTTGTGCAAACAGAACTCTTAATAGGTCGGCACCTCCAAATCAGACTCAGCTTAATGTTCCCCAACTTAAGCGGCAAGCAGGCTTTAAAATCGAAGTAGAACTGACAGAAGGCTAGCCAGAGGTCACCTTTGAGAAAAAGCCCCCAGCAGAGGTCCTTGGCATTCATAGCAGAAGAGACAATTCTCCCATCCGCTATACGCCCTGGCCCCACTAATGGTAGACACATGGTCACATGCGAAGAGGCAAAGGGGGCCCCATCATCATGCAAGTGAGGGAGAACATTCGGACTTGGAGGGGGAAGGATGAGATAACCATTGCGAGGACCTCGGAGGATCACTAATAGATCGTCCCATGGGGTTTGTGGAGTGTGCGTTTCCCTGCTAGCAGGCGGAGGCCCGCCCAGCTGCGACTCATTAACTAAGCCCTTTAAATGCTGGCCCAAACCTGGACCAACAGGCTAATAGGGCCGGGTTGGGACTCTATTGCTGTACACCACAGCAGTGCCTTTTGTTTTGTATTGTAAATAAACCTTCCAATTCGTGTCTCCTGGATTATCACAAAAATAATGGGCCGATGGAAGAAATCAAAAGTGTGGTTGAAACGAAGGGGCAGGATTCTCCGGTCTGCCAGCAGCGTTTTCCGGCATGGCGCACCCCCCGTCGGCAGTGGGATTCTCCGTTCCCGCAGCCGGCCAAGGTGTTCCCAATCCTGGCCGCCCCATGTCATTGGGAATCCCAGGGGTGTGGGCGCGCTGCCGGAGCACCGGAGGATCCTGCCGATGGAGAATTCCGCTGAAGGTTTTTAAAGGAACCTTTGTTCAGGGAGTACCATTCTTGCCTCTAAGTCAGAGTTTCTGGATTCAAGTCTCACTCCAGAGAAATGAGCAGAAACCTTCAATGCTGTACTGAGAGAGTGCTGCACCACCTTTTGGGGGAGGCAGTAAACTCAGGCTCAGTCTCAAGTGGGCATAAAAGATCATGGCATTATCACAAAAAAAGAACAGGGGAGTTCTTCCCAGCAGCTGGGCCAATATTTATCTCTCAAACAATCTCATTAAAATAGATGATCTGGTCATTACCCTATTGCTGTATATGTGATCTTACTGTATGTGGGATCTTCCTGTGTGCAAATTGGCTACCTAGCTTCCTACCATTATAACAGTGACTAAACTGTATGACAGTACCGAATTGGCTATAAAACACTCTTGAGCCATCCTGATGCCATGAATGGGAATAGAATGGGAAGTGAAGGACGTAGCCATGGAAAGCAGCATCCTCCAACAGTGGGTGGAACACAGGTAGCGATCAGCTGGGTACAGCGACTAGGAAATGAGGACACAGACATTGTAGGCAAGGACTGGGGATGTGATGGTAACAAGTGGGGAGGAGATGTGGAGGGGAGATGGTGGGGTGTGGATATGGTTTCCCAAGTCTCAGTGAATAGATTCAGTTACTTCTGCTGCAAATTTCTGCTGGAAGGGCACCAATTTAATCAGGGGCACCAGTCGCATCAACTGAAGGTTTCCACCTTGTAGCACTGGGACTCCCCTGCCTTTCCCCGAATGTCCACAGACAATAATGAGGATCTACTTTGGGCCAATTAAGAACTATTTGTGCTGTCGGTACAGACGCAGAACCCACTTGCTGAAACTGTCGGAATGGAGATTAATTAACAGCATGAAACTAGCAACAGAGCAGGCTGGTCCCTGCAGGAACCAATCCCTGCTTGGCTCAGCTGAATAAATACAGGACGATTAGACAGACCCCCAAGGGGCAGCTAAACAACTTGCCTGGAGTCAAAGAATGTTCCTTTCTGGTCCCAGTGGAAAAGTTAATTGCTGGCCTAGAGAGAGCCAAGCATAATGATTTCCTTATATAAACATGAGATCCGCTATCGACGGCCAACACAAAGAAACACAGATGACTACCCTGACAAACATTATATTGCGGTGGCCTTTCTCTTCCCTTGCAAAATATTTTGTTTGTCGTTGATGAGGACAGGCTAACTGGCAAGCCAGCAGCACACTGGCTGCCCTCACTCTCCTCTGATAACATTTCCTGTAGAAAAGGGACCAGCAAAGTTATGCGATGAAGTTTAGTACCCTCCCCCACCAGGGAAGAAGGAAAAATAAAATCCAAGTTAAAACTTTGAGCAAGCAAAATTTATGAGTAACTGGTGGGGGGGGAGGAGAAAAAAAAGCAAAAATAAACATTTCACTCTCCAAAAAGTATGAAGTAGAGCCTGCTTTACTCATCAAATGCCAATGGAAACAGTCTCACGCAAGTCAAGGCCAATTTTGAGCCCACATTTCTTTCAATACATGTTTTGATTTCATTACTTGAGCTGCTGGCAAACTGTCTGAACCGCAATTATTGCAGAGTTTGGTTAGAGTGCATCTTATTCATGGTAACAAGATCCTGCGTTACAAGCTCGGTCTCCATAGTGTTGTGAAGCACGATGGGCTCAAGGCCACAGTTAACCCTTTCAGTACCAATATGCTCGCTTTCAGTTTGTCTCACCTCTTATTGTGGATCGACAACCCGAATCTCCAGCTACCTCCACCAAGTTTCTACCCTTCGCGAGTGAAGTATTTCTTTTAATTTCTTTAGCACCTTTAACAACATTATGCAGAGAAACTGGAGAAGCTGAGATGACTCTCCTTAATTCAAAGAATGATGTGGAGATGGACTGGGGTGAGCACAGTAAGAAGTCTTACAACACCAGGTTAAAGTCCAACAGATTTGTTTCAAACACTAGCTTTCGGAGCACTGCTCCTTCCTCAGGTGAATTTTCATTATTTTACACAGTGAGTTGTTAATTTGGAATTCCCTGCCTAAAAGGCTAGTAGAAGCAGATTCAATAGTTGCAATTTTCAAAGGGAAATTAGATACATAATCGAGGGTGAACATTTGCAAGGCTATGGGAAGGAAAAGGGCAAAGGGACTAATTGGATAGAGTTGGATCGAGCATTCAATGAGCCAACAGAGGCATGATGGGCCAAATGGCCCCTCCTTTCTGCTGTATGATTCCAAGTACTTCACAGAAGGAAAGGAAGAAACATAATAAATGCCATGCCAAAGGAAATATTAGGAATGGCCAGAAGTGTTGGCTTTAAGGATGGTATTAAAGGTAGTGAGGCAAAACAGGGTTCAGCAACACAAGTCAAGAGTGTGTCAGGCAGCAGGTGCGGTTGGGGGAGGGGTGGAGATTACACAAGAGGCAGGAGTCAGATGATGAAATAATTCAGGAGTGGGGTTGCATTGTAGATACAAGTGAATGAATACTCAACTCATTCCACTGTCCATTAACATTAAGAGGATTCTTAATTAACAAAGACATCTTTCCAATAATATTTCCAACACTCATATCAAAGCTCAAGTGTTTGTAGATATTTGATCACTGTGGGCATCATAATCTAGCTTCCGTGCACTGGAACGTATTAGTGAGCCACTGGGAATGGCAAATATGGTTGATTTTCTCCCAGCCCAGCCAAAGAGCATTCAGGTCAATTGTGGCATGCAAGAGTTACTACTCTACCCAAAACCAATTTGGCACTTTGGAGTCAATACACTGATGGCATGAAGGTATCACGTCTTCATTAACACAGTGTGCAGAAGGAGAACAAAGGCCTTGCCTTTCTGGTGGTCAGAACCCTACTTCATCATTAATCATGACAGTAAGGAAAGAGGGTACAGACTCTGATGAAAGAAGAGCAAATTTAGCATTGATGTCAGGAAGTTGTTCATCAAAAATTGAGAGATCAATACATGATAAGGACTTCAGGTTACTAAAACTGTGTGTGTGGGAATGGGGTGGTGACTCTTAAAGACTCTCATCTGGTGAACTGCTCGTTAGGTCCCCATAACAAATGTCGATTGTTCTGATTTTTTTTTGAGGAATGGTCTTTCAGAAGGTTTTTTCCACCCAGTCCCCCACGCTATCCCGTTCCTGGCCAGTGACAGAGTGATATCAGGCTGGCAACAAGATGCCTTTCTCCCAGATTCTAAGGGCATGTCTTCAAGATGTTAGCAGAATGTGGTGGTGCTCCCTGCATTCGACTAGGCATCATTAACTAGTGACAAAAAAGGTCAGGTAATATTTGTAGTCTGATATGGGGGGCAGGGACAAAGTGCATGGTCCAAGGCTTGCCAAGGTCCAAACAATATTAAAGAGATAGAAACCTGCATTTATATAGCACCGTAAACGATGCCAAAGGACATCTCAAAGCACTTTACAGTTAATGAAGTACTTCTGAAGTGTAATCACTGTTGCAACATAGGAATTGCAACAGGTTTGCGCACACAAAACTCCCAAACACAACAACGTGATAATGGCCAGATGATTGGTATTTGCAATGCTGATTGAGAAATAAATATTGCTCAGGACACTGAGGATATGTTCCCGGCTCTTCTTCAAAATAGTGCCATGGGATCGTTTACGCCCCATGAGATAGCAGGTGGGGCCTCGGTTTAACACTCATCTGAAAGACGGCACCTCTGACAAAGCAGCATTCCCTCAGTCCTGCACGAGAGAGGCAGCCGAGATTTGTGTACCCAGGTCTCAGAGTGGGGCTTGACTAAATAACCTTCTGACTCAGAGGTGAATGCTAACAACGTAGTCAGAGCTGACACTATGGGCGCGATTCAGCAGACTCAAGTTAAAGTGCAGGAAGACTACCCGAGGGTCGGGTCACCACTTTGAAAGGCAATCCCGATCATGCAACTCCCCTCAGTTCCACTGCGGTCTCAGGACCCATTCCCCCCCAAACGTCACCCAACTTACTTCTTCCAGAGTTCTCAAGCGCCCCCTCACCCCATCTCTTATGGACAAGGCTTCCCGAGGGCCTGTCTCCAGCATGGGCAGCCTGGCACCTCTGCAGTGCCCCTGCCAGCCTGGTAGTGTCACTTAGTGCCAAGTTGCCAGTCTGGCAGTGCCAAGATGCGCAGGTGATGGGGGAGGGCCAGGGTGCCCTGTCCCCGACCACCTGGGGGTCTCATCTCCCCAGTAAGAAACCACCCTCCCTCTCCCCACCCCCACACATACACCCCCTAGGTGCCATCGAGGTTTTGGGAACCAGAACCAAATGGCATCTGGTTGAGGCCTCACTGGAAAGGCTGGTGAATCCCGGTCCCCGCATGAATGGGGTGCGTGTGAATGGCTCATTTAAATATACGCGCCTGGATCTCGTCCAGCGAGAGCGAGATGCAGATCATTACGCACCACGAGATTCCGTTGAATACCATGAGACATTTCAAGCATCACAAATGTCGCAAGAGGCCTCTCACAAGATTCAACAGCCTTGTCCCGACACTAAGTCGGGCGAATCACGCCCTCTAATACATAAAGCACAGTGCCTCCATCACTGCATTAATAAAACATGTGTCCATCACTGGCTAGCTGGAGGACCAAGATTCACCTAATTGCAATGTAGAAGATGATTAATGGAGTTGACAGGATAGAGAGAGAGAAACTAATTCCTCCAGTACGAGAATCCAAAAGAAGGAACCTAACTTTAAAATTAGAGTGAGATCCTTTCGGGGTGATGCAAGGAAGAACTTCTTCACACAAAGAGTGTTGAAAAACTAGTACTCTCAATCCCAAAAACTGTTAAGGCTGGAGGTCAACTGAAAATTGCAGAGATTGATAGATTTTATTGGGCAAGTGAATTGAGGACGATAGAACCCTCCTGGGAAATGGAATTAACATACCGGCCAGACAGGGCCTAATTGAATGGTGGAACAGATTCAAGGGGCTGGCTGGTTTCCTCGTGTTCCTATGTTACTACCCATTAACTTGCACACCACGATGATTAAGAACATACTGAGATGGCAGTTACGTTGCCTCTTATTTTCCCCACAGCCATTATGCCGAGGGAATGTCGAAATGTGCCAACACTAGTCTTTAGTGAACCTGTGAAACCCATAATGTCATATCCTTCAGGACACAAGAGGCTCACAATGTCCAGTCCACATAAAAGTGAAGAAGCTCCATTAACACTTTTGCTTACTCAGTGGGTACAGGCACTAAGTTGTTCTCTACTAAGTCACATGCAGATCTGGAAGGTCTTGTGTTTTAATCCTTGCATGTTTGGAGGTGGCATATCGCCTAAGAATGCACTCAGAATGCGACAATTCGTCCAAGCACCAGGCCAGTGAAAAGGAATAAGAAATCAGTCAAAGTTACTCCTTTAGCCTTCTTATAGTTCAGTGCTGTGTCAGACACTGAGAATAATTTTGAGTTCCTTAATTGTTATTGAATCCCCATCAGAGGAAATAGTTCCTCAGCACCTACCCAATCAAATCTACTTATTTTTATAAACACCTCAGTCAGATCCCCCCCCCCCAAAACAAGTCAAGACTATGCAAATTGTCCTCATTACTTAACTCACTCAGCCACCATTTTGGTGAATTTACACTGCACCACTTCCAAGGCCCAAATATTCTTCCTGAGGTGCAGTTCCCAGTCTGAAGATAGTGTCCCAGAGATAAAGGGCAGCATTCCATTAACTTGACAGATCACATTTTGTACCTGCATGTTCACTGGCATTTAATGATTTGTGCGCTTTGGGCTCCCAAATCTCTGCTCCTCCATAATTCCTCTATTTCTCACCATTTAGAAAAATACTCTCATTTATCTTTTTTGGATCCAAAGTGGATGACTTCACAGATTCAGCTCCATTAATCGGGGCTGGAACTAATTTAGAGTTGGGATGGGTACTGGAAAATAGTTGAGTTATTGCCATAGAGCACTGGGAATGTTGCCGATAGCTTGTTTATTCACTTATTTCAATCCCAATTTACACATTAAAATACAGATTGTGTTTCTTCGCTCATGGAGGAAACACGGAGACCTTCATTTGTTTTGCTTTAAGGGGCAACAGTTCCACGTAGTTGTGCACAGTCGTTTCGTCCAACAGGAAACACTTGGGGAAATCAGGCCTGGCCAGATAATACAAGAGTAGGAAAGGCATTGATGTACAGCACTGAACAAGAGGAAAACAGAAGGAAGGTAGTATCCAAGGATAACAGGAAGTGCCCAAGGATAACAGGAAGTGCTAACAAAAGCTAACAACAATGAGGAAACTCTGAAAAAGGAGGCTGTGCAAGATGGGGACTGTCATCATGGAATAGATTGCTGGTGTTGACTTGGTCACATTTCACTTGCTAATGAGCACTTTCATAACGCTTAAATAGAAAGTATGGGATGGCGTGGCTACTCTCTGCAGCATATTTGGCAAAGGCATTTGTCTATTACATTGTTTGACCAGATAATCGGGAGCAAGCAGCCGAGCAGCAGCATTGATTGTGTCCCACTAGCGGTGATTTATCCAAAAGAGAAATTATGGGATGAAATAACTTGTAATTATATTAACATTACAGCCAATTAAGTGCTTTTTAAGTGTTACGTGGAATCATAGAATCCCTACAATGCAGAAGGAGGCCATTCAGCCCATTAAGGGGCAGCAGGGTAGCATGGTGGTTAGCATAAATGCTTCACAGCTCCAGGGTCCCAGGTTCGATTCCCGGCTGGGTCACTGTCTGTGTGGAGTCTGCACGTCCTCCCCCTGTGTGCGTGGGTTTCCTCCGGGTGCTCCGGTTTCCTCCCACAGTCCAAAGATGTGCAGGTTAGGTGGATTGGCCATGCTAAATTGCCCATAGTGTCCTAGAAAAAGGACTCCACATCATAGAAAAAGTAAGGTTAAGGGGGAGTTGTTGGGTTACGGGTATAGGGTGGATACGTGGGTTTGAGTAGGGTGATCATGGCTCGGCGCAACATTGAGGGCCGAAGGGCCTGTCCTGTGCTGTACTGTTCTATGTTCTATTAAGTCTGCACCGGCCCTTGGAATGGGCACAATACATAAGCTCACACCTCTACCCTATCCCCTCAACCCAGTAACCCTACCTAACCTTTTGGACACGAAGGGGCAATTTATCATGGCCAATCCACCTAACCTGCACATCTTTGGATTGTGGGAGGAAACTGGAGCATCCAGAGGAAACCCATGCAGACACGGGGAGAACGTGCAAACTCCACACAGTCACCCAAGGCCGGAATTGTACCTGGGTTCCTGGAGCTGTGAAGCAGCAAGCAGCAGTGCTAACCACTGTGTCACCATGTCGCCCATAGTTGGGAAATAATAGCCAATTTGCACACAGCAAGATCCCACAAACACATCAAGTAGTAAGATGAGGGATAACTGCTGGCCAGGTCATTGGGAAAGCTTCCTCAGTATTGTAGAAATTATGTGAACAATCATCTGTCAAAAATAGGCACCATCATATAAAAATATTTCAACTCCAAATTGTTCATTTACACCACAGAGGAAGCCATTCAGCCCACTAATCTCACTATCCCATTCTTTCCCTACAACACTGCATGCTTCATAGCTTCCTTTCTATCCATATTTCCATTAAAATAATCAATGGAATCTGCCTCAACCACTTCATGTAACATATCTTTCCATCATTCAACTGTCCTGTCTTTAAAGTAATTTCTCTTAACCGGACGGCACGGTGGCACTGTGGTTAGCACTGCTGCTTCATGGCACCTAGGACCTGGATTCGTTTCCAGCCCCGGGTCACTGCCTGTGTGGAGTTTGCACATTCTCCTCGTGTCTGCGTGGGTCTCACCCCCATAACTCAAAGATGTGCAGGGTAGGTTGATTGGCCACGCTAAATTGCCCCATAATTGGAAAAATTATAAAAAGGAATAAAAAATTCTCAACCCCTGTGCTTGCTTTATTTAAACTGATGACCCACATCATTGACTCCCCAGCGACAGGAAGTAGACTTTTCCAATTTCACTCTATAAGAAGACTTCATGATTTTAAAGAAAAACTGCTATGAAAATTGATATTAGCTTTCTCTGATCCAGTGGAACATGTTCCAGTATCTTAAGTCTCTCCTCCTGACTATAATTTCCCACCTCTGGCTGTTGAACCTTCATTTATATGGTACAAACCATTAAAAAAAATTAAAAGCTAACCACTTGGACTGACTCAAAGACGCTAGTAGTAAACACCTTCAGGGTAGCTATATGTGGGTTGCACCAAAGTGAAGCTTGCTACCACAGGAAGTGGTTGAAGCAAATAACTCAAGCTGTTTTCAAAAGGAAACTATGAATATGAGAGAAAAGTGAGTAGAAAGATATCTGAAATAATAATAATCTTTATCATTGTCACAAGTAGGCATACATTAACACTGCAACAAAGTTACTGTGAAAAGGTCAGGATATGGCAGTTGGATCAGTAGTGATGAGACCCCTACAGAGTATAACCAGTACAGATGTTTCTGTGCAATATATCGTATGTAATTCTTTGTAATCACCCTGGTGAACCGGTTGCTGTTGATCTCTATTGTTTCAATGCCTTTTCTATAAATCAGAGTTAGCAAAATTGCAAACTGTACTCAAACTCTGGCTGAATCATTGTCTTGTTCAAATTTATTACATCTTTCCTATTGGATTCTATGCTCCTATTTATAAAACCCCAAATCCTGTTAAACTTCGAATGGTTATGTACCTACCGGCACTCACACTTTAGAGTCAATTATGCATTTGCCACACTCCCCATTTATTGATTTTCTATGATAGAAAGATAGGAACTGGATAGGTCAATCTGGTGTCCAACCGACAGTCTCTGTACTTGTTCCGGGGACAGGTCAGACTCTCTCACACACACACACGCAGCACCGCCCAACAACCCCTCAAGTAAAAATTGAAATTACGGACTGTCTCTGCACGCCCGACCTAAGAACGAAAATCTGGACCTTTGTTTACTAGTTATAAAAATATTGGACATGGGAAGAAAAGGCTATTTGAGTCAAGAATCATCCAGTCAGATAGTGAGCAGTGGGTCTGCTGTCCAGTTGGTGTTGTAAGGTGGAGTGCTGTCAAGATGGACATGTTGTGCAGCCAATGGTGGGAGCGTGGGGGTGAGATGGTTGGAGGCAGCAAGTCATGTGATGAAATCAACAGGTGTGTATCCAACCGGAGCTGTGAACCCAAGAGGGGATAGGCGGCAAGGTGGAATTGAGGTTGAGGATCATCCATTATGCAATTGAATGATTGTGCAGACTTGAAGGGCCAAATGGCCTACTCCTGCTCCAATTTCTTCTGTTCTTATTGACATATTCATTACATCCACTGCACTCACATTCACAGTCATTTTTTCTAAAGGTTCTATGAAAGACCAGCCATACTTTGCCTTCAACAGATTTATGCCGAGTATCCCCAATTATCCGACGAATATCACAAATCCGATCTCAAGACCTGACTGATCTCTCACCGCTGTGGAGCAGCCACATTGCTGTCCTCTGATCACCTCTTTGGATTGGATTTGTTTATTGTCACATGTACCGAGGTACAGTGAAAAGTATTTTTCTGCGAGCAGCTCAACAGATCATTAAGTATATGAAAAATAAATGGAAATAAAAGAAAATACATAATAGGGCAACACAAGGTACACAATGCAACTACATAAACACTGGCATCGGGTGAAGCATCCAGGAGTGTAGTATTAATCAGGTCAGTCCATAAGAGGATCATTTAGGAGTCTGGTAACAGTGGGGGAGATGCTGTTTTTTAGTCTGTTTGTGCGTGTTCTCAGACTTTTGTACCTCCTGCCTGATGGAAGAAGTTGGAAGAGTGAGTAATCCGGGTGGGAGGGGTCTTTGATTCTGCTGCCTGCTTTCCCCAGGTAGCGGGAGGTGTAGATGGAGTCAATGGATTTTGATAGATTTTGTAGAACTTAACAGTGCAGGAGGCCATTCGGCCCTTAAAGTCTGCACCGGCTCTTGGAAAGATCACCCTACCCAAGCCCACACCTCCACCCTATCCCCATAACCCAGTTACCTCACCCAACACTAAGGGCAGTTTTGGACACAAGGGGCAATTTAGCGTGGCCAATCCACCTAACCTGCATATCTTTGGACTATGGGAGGAAACCGGAGCACTCGGAGGAAACCCACGCACACACGGTCAGCACGGATTTGTGAGGGGTAGGTCTTGCCTTACAAGTCTTATTGAATTCTTTGAGGAGGTGACCAAGCATGTGGATGAAGGTAAAGCAGTGGATGTAGTGTACATGGATTTTAGTAAGGCACTTGATAAGGTTCCCCATGGTAGGCTTATGCAGAAAGTAAGGAGGCATGGGATAGTGGGAAATTTGGCCAGTTGGATAACAAACTGGCTAACCGATAGAAGACAGAGAGTTGTGGTGGATGGCAAATATTCAGCCTGGAGCCCAGTTATCAGTGGCGTACCGCAGGGATCAGTTCTGGGTCCTCTGCTGTTTGTGATTTTCATTAACGACTTGGATGAGGGAGTTGAAGGGTGGGTCAGTAAATTTGCAGATGATACGAAGATTGGTGGAGTTGTGGATAGTGAGGAGGGCTGTTGTCGGCTTCAAAGAGACATAGATAGAATGCAGAGCTGGGCTGAGAAGTGGCAGATGGAGTTTAACCCTGACAAGTGTGAGGTTGTCCATTTTGGAAGGACAAATCTGAATGCGGAATACAGGGTTAATGGTAGGGTTCTTGGCAATGTGGAGGAGCAGAGAGATCTTGGGGTCTATGTTCATTGTTCTTTGAAAGTTGCCACTCAAGTGGATAGAGCTGTGAAGAAGGCCTATGGTGTGCTAGCGTTCATTAGCAGAGGGATTGAATTTAAGAGCCGTGAGGTGATGATGCAGCTGTACAAAACCTTGGTCAGGCCACATTTGGAGTACTGTGTGCAGTTCTGGTCACCTCATTTTAGGAAGGATGTGGAAGCTTTGGAAAAGGTGCAAAGGAGATTTACCAGGATGTTGCCTGGAATGGAGAGTAGGTCATACGAGGAAAGATTGAGGGTGTTAGGCCTTTTCTCATTAGAACGGAGAAGGACGAGGGGCGACTTGATAGAGGTTTATAAGATGATCAGGGGAATAGATAGAGTAGACAGTCAGAGACTTTTTCCCCGGGTGGAACACACCATTACAAGGGGACATAAATTTAAGATAAATGGTGGAAGATATAGAGGGGATGTCAGAGGTAGGTTCTTTACCCAGAGAGTAGTGGGGGCATGGAATGCACTGCCTGTGGTAGTAGTTGAGTCGGAAAATTTATGGACCTTCAAGCGGCTATTGGATAGGTACTTGGATTAGGGTAGAATAAGGGAGTGTAGGTTAACTTCTTAAGGGCAGCACGGTAGCATTGTGGATAGCACAATTGCTTCACAGCTCCAGGGTCCCAAGTTCGATTTCGACTTGGGTCACTGTCTGTGTGGAGTCTGCACATCCTCCCCGTGACTGCGTGGGTTTCCTCCGGGTACTCCGGTTTCCTCCCACAGTCCAAAGATGTGCAGGTTGGGTGGATTGGCCATGACAAATTGTCCAAAATTCTATGATTAACCTAGGACAAAAGTTCGGCGCAACATCGTGGGCCGAAGGGCCTGTTCTGTGCTGTATTTCTCTATAAACATGCAGACTCTGCAGAGACAGTGACCTCAGCCGGGAATCGAACCTGGGACCCTGGAGCTGTGAAGCAGTTGTGCTAACCACTATGCTACCATCGGAGGCAGGTTCGTGTGATGGACTGGGCTGTGTTCACGACTCTGAAGTTTCTTGCGGTCTTGGCCGCGCAGCTGCTATACCAGGCTGTGATGCAGCCCGATAGGATGCTTTTTATGGTGCATCTGTAAAAGTTGGCAAGAGTTAATGTGGACATGCCGAATTTCCTTAGTTTCCTGCGGAAGTATAGGTGCTTTCTTGGTGGTAGCGTCGACATGGATTTTTGGAGACGCCTAGGAATTTGAAACTGCTAACCTTCGCCACCTCGGTCCGTTGATGCTGACAGGGGTGTGTACAGTCATTTGCTTCCTGATGTTAATGACCAGCTCTTTAGTTTTGCTGGCATTGAGGGATAGATTGTTGTCACTGCACCACTCCACTAGGTTCTCAATTTCCCTCCTGCATTCTGACTCGTCGTTATTCGAGATCCGGCCCACTATGGTCGTATCGTCAGCAAACCTGCAGATGGCGTCGGAACCAAATTTTGCCATGCAGTCATGTGCGCACAGGGAATATAGTAGGGGGCTAAGTACGCAGCCTTGCGGGGCCCTGGTATTGAGGACTATCATGGAGGAGGTGTTGTTGTTTATTCTGACTGATTATGGTCTGGATTGTAACTGGATGATCAACCAGCTATCATAATGGCCAAAACAACTTCATGTGTGGACTGTCTAGTTTCTTGGTGGACAGCCTGATGTGTATCAGCCAGTCCATGAGCAGATCGCCTGCCTTACCTCCTGCATAGCTGAAACGTGTCCGGAAAACTAAATTAAACCAAGGAATAAAAATATACTAATCTGGTTTGGCAAAAACACACCAACAGAAACAGCTGCTGGATTCCTAACTTTCAACCATCAATGTGCAGGGGTAATTTAGAAAACAGGTTCACCTGGGCATCACCATCACATTGGAAATATAAATGAGTTACATTAAACCTCCGTAGTATTTTGTGGGGTGTAATTCCACATTTCTAATCCATTTTGTGTTAAAATGTGCTTTCTGATTTCATTCCTGAATGACCCAACTCTAACTTTAAGGTTGTGCCCCCTTATTGTGGATTTCTGTATCTTCTCTGTATATATTCCATCAAATCCTCCTATCATTTAAGATACTGCGCCGACCACCTGAATGATCACTCTACTTAGGCTGACTCCCTGAGCATCGACAATGGCCAATCCACCTCACTTGCACTTCGTTGGACACTCGGGGGCAATTTAACGTGGCCAATTCACCGAAGCTGCCCAACTTTGGACTGTGAGAGGAAACCCACGGAGACACGGGGAGAATATTTCATTTTTCATTTCAATATGAAAATTCCACACGATCACCCACATCCAGACTCAAACACCGGCACTGTGAGGCAGCATTGCCAACCACTGTGGCACGTGCCGTCCCTTCTGGACTCAAGGAAACTAAATCCAAGTTTATGCAACCTATCTCTTTAAGTACTGGAATCATTCTGGTGAATCATCATTCTACAAGGCCAGTAGACCCTACTCGAGGTGCAGTATTCAGAACTGGAAGCAGTATTCCAGATGGGGCCTGAACAAGGCTCTGACCAATTGAAATATGAACACCATTACTTTCATCCTTTTTTATTCCAGTTCCCTGAGACAAAGGTCAACATTTTTACCCTTTTTGATTACCTTTTGTGTCTGTGCACTGGTTTTTAGAAAATGACCTCATACATTTGTCACAGCTTTCATCACTCACTTACTGTGCCATTATAACTTCAATGTAAAGAGAATGAATGGTCACAGCATGCGCCAGAAATTCCCATCACCAGGACCGCGCTCACCAGCCCCCCACTAACAAGGCCGAGCAGCAATTAAACTGCACTTGCCCAGCCAACCCAGACCAGCTGGCAATAATGGCATCGAGGGGACCGGTCCCAAGATTTTGGGACGCTGACCTGGGGAGGCTGCCAGACGCCGTGGAGGCCAGGAGGGCTGTCCTGTTCCCCCAAGAGTACAGGAGGTTCAGCCACAAGGCAGCCAGTGTTGCCAATAGTTCCAACAGTATGACCGTCTGTCACTTAAATTTCCAATCCTGCCCATCACCAGCTGCCACTTTCCATCCATTTTGGGAATAAAGAACAAAAAAACAAAGAAAAGTACAGCACAGCAACAGGCCCTTCGGCCTTCCAAGCCTGTGCCAACCATGCTGCCCGTCTAAATAAAATCTTCTGCATTTCCTGGGTCCGTATCCCTCTATTCCCATCCTATTCATGTACTTGTCATGATGCACCTTAAATGTCACTATCGTCCCAGTTTCCACCAGCTCCTCCAGCAGCGAGTTCCAGGCGCCCACTACCCTCTCTGTAAAAAACTTGCCTCGTACATCTCCTCTAAACCTTGCCCCTCGCACCTTAAACCTATGCCCCCTAGTAATTGACTCCTCCACCCTGGGAAAAAACCTCTGACTATCCACTCTGTCTATGCTCCTCATAATTTTGTAGACCTCAATCAAGTCGCCCCTCAACCTCCGTCGTTCCAGTGAGAACAAACTGAGTTTATTCAACCGCTCCTCGTAGCTAATGCCCTCTATACTAGGCAACATCCTGGTAAATCTCTTCTGCACCCTCTCTAAAGCCTCCACATCCTTCTGGTAGTGTGGCAACCAGAACTGAACACTATACTCCAAGTGTGGCCTAACTCTATACAGCTGCAACATGACTTACCAATTCTTATACTCAATGCCCCAGCCAATGAAGGCAAGCATGCCGTATGCCTTCTTGACTACCTTCTCCACCTGTGTTGCCCCTTTCAGTGACCTGTGGACCTGTACACCTAGATCTCTCTGACTTTCAATACTCTTTTGAGGGTTCTACCATTCACTGTATATTCCCTACCTGCATTAGACCTTCCAAAATGCATTACCTCACATTTGTCCGGATTAAACTCCATCTGCCATCTCTCCGCCCAAGTCTCCAAACGATCTAAATCCTGCTGTATCCTCTGACAGTGCTCATCGCTATCTGCAATTCCACCAACCTTTGTGTCATCTGCAAACTTACTAATCAGAGCAGTTACATTTTCCTCTAAATCATTTATATATACTACGAACAGCAAAGGTCCCAGCACTGATCCCTGTGGAACACCACTAGTCACAGCCCTCCAATCAGAAAAGCACCCTTCCATTTCAACTCTCTGCCTTCTATGACCTAGCGAGTTCTGTATCCAACTTGCCAGCTCACCCCTGATCCCGTGTGACTTCATCTTTTGTACCAGTCTGCCATGAGGGACTTGTCAAAGGCCTTACTGAAGTCCATATAGACAACATCCACTGCCCTACCTGCATCAATCATCTTTGTGACCTCTTCGAAAAACTCAATCAAGTTAGTGAGACACGACCACCCCTTCACAAAACCGTGCTGCCTCTCGCTAATGTGTCCATTTGCTTCCAAATGGGAGTAGATCCTGTCTCGAAGAATTCTCTCCTGTAATTTCCCTACCACTGACGTAGTTCCCTGGATTATCCTTGCTAACCTTCTCAAACAAAGGAACAACATTGGCTATTCTCCAGTCCTCCGGGACATCACCTGAAGACAGTGAGGATCCAAAGATTTTTGTCAAGGCCTCAGCAATTTCCTCTCTAGCCTCCTTCAGTATTCTGGGGTAGATCCCATCCGGCCCTGGGGACATATCTACCTTAATATTTTTCAAGATGCCCAACACCTTGTCTTTTTGGATCTCAATGTGACCCAGGCTATCTACACACCCTTCGCCAGACTCAACATCCACCAAGTCCTTCTCTTTGGTAAATACTGATGCAAAGTATTCATTTAGTACCTAAAACCCTTGCCCCCTAGTAATTGACCCCTGACTGCTACTATGCTGCTTAAGCCTTGGAGATACAATCACTCAGACTTCAAACTGTCACAGAATTGCGCCTTGACTCTGCTCAAGACTTGCCCTAATATCACACCAGGTTAAAATCAGGGTTATGTATTTCCTTTATGCACTCTGAATAAAAAACTTGTTTACTGGTTCTGCTGGTAATAATCTTAGCACACACTGCAAATCAAGCCCTGCTCAACAAAAAGATAAGAATATGAAGTTACATTAGAAATGGCCTGCATTTTTACAGCACATTTCACTTCCTCATGATGCCCAAGGGCACTTTACTGCTAATAAGGTACTTTTTAAAGTCTATTTATTGTAATGTAGAAACACAAAAGCTACTTTGTGCACCACAAGGTCCCATAAATAACAATGTGATACCTGCCAACATTTTAGTGAGGTTGTTTGAGGGATAAACATTGATCAAGATCCTGGGGAATATCTTCCTATTCTTCTTTAAAATAGTGCCATGTAATTCTTTCACACCCAACTGAGAGAAAAGACAGGGGGCGGGACTCTCCCGAATCCCCCGATGCCGGCATTAAAAAAAGTCCCGAACCACTCCGGTGTCGGGCCAACCAGAAGTTGCGGAATCCTCCGCACTTCCGGGGGCTAGGCCGGCGCCAGAAGGGTTGACGCCGCGCCAATTAGCGCATGCGCAGAACCGCCAGTGTGGTTTCGCACAAGCGCAGACTGTTCTGCATATTCTTGCGCATGCGCAGGGGGTGTCTTCTCCGCGCTGGCCATGGCGGAGCCCTACAGAGGCCGGCGTGGAAGGAAGGAGTGCCCCCACAGCACAGGCCCGCCTGCAGATCGGTGGGCCCCGATCGTGGCGGCCCCTCCCAGGGCCGGAACCCCTCCACGCACACACATCCCCCCCCCCCCCCCCACCCCGAGGACCACACCAGCAGGCCAACCAGCCAGGACCCGCCGTGTGGGACCATGTCCATTTCACGCCGGCGGGACTGGCCAGAAACCGATGGCTGCTCGGCCCATCGGGGCCCGGAGAATTGTCTGGGGGAGGGGGGCCACTGCCAACAGCCCCCGACCAGCGTGGCATGATCCCTGATCCCCGCCCGAAAACCGGCATTGGATCGGCGCGTGGGATTCACGCCACCCCCCGGGATTCCCTGACCCGGCGGGGGGGGTCGGAGAATCCCATCCAGGACCTTGGATTAATGTCTCATCAGTGTAATAATAATTATCTTTATTGTCACAAATAGGCTTACATTAATACTGCAATAAAGTTAATGTGAAAATCCCTTAGTCGCCACATTCCTGTGCCTGTTCGGGAACAGACAGAGAATTCAGAATGTCCAATTCAACTAACAAGCACGTCTTTCAGGACTTGTGGGAGGAAACCGGAACACCTGGAGGAAACTCACGCAGACACAGGGAGAATGTGCAGACACCGCACAGTGACCCAAGCGGGAATCGAATCTGGGTCCCTGTGAAGCAACAGTGTTAACCACTGTGCTCCCATGCCGTGCAAGATGGCACCTCTAGCAGCAACACTCCATCAGTACTGCACACTGGACTCTCAGCTTAGATTTTACACTCAGGTCACTGGAGTGGGATTCGTACCCAGAACCTTCTGACTGAGAGGCGAGAGAGCCAACCATGAGCCACAGCTGAGGGCTTAAAATAATATTCTCAGACGAGAGCAGCAATGGGCAAGCACAAAAGAGGGCTCTGAACGACACACAAAACTGTACAAAACTGTTTTGAAGAAAAATAAAGGAGGAATATTGAATATAGCCATGGGGCTTCTTTGAGGAATTGCTTTGAATTCATAAGCTTTGAAAGGAACAGAACGCACCATTATCCATTGAACAGATCAAGGTATAGAAAAACTAGGTCAAGTTTGGAAGAAATTGCTCCAGAAAAGAACCTGAAATGGTAAAGAATGCACCGGTACACCCAACCATCAATGTAAAGTGACTCAGAGTCTATTTCCTTATTAAAGTTAGCACAACAATGTGTATTGAACTCAGAGGGAAGTTAGGAGAATTTTTATGAAGTATCAAGTTTTGATGATCTGGAATGTTTGTGGAAATAGATTCCAAACTTTCAAAAGGGTGCTGAACAATTACTTGAAAAGGAAAATAAACTGCAGGATACGGGAAACGAGCAGCAGAGTGGCTATCTCCTACAAAGAACTGGCACAGTCAAGACTGGTTAAATAGCTTCCTTCTGTGCTGTATGAATCTTTAGGTACATCAACAGAAGACGTCAGTCTCAGGGTGAAATTGTTTGATTCATTGACATATTATTAAACATTCCCAGATCTGATGGAGAACAGATACATTCAGGTTAAAGGTGTTTTTGCCCAAACCTCAGAACAGAACCTCCTACTGCACCAATGTGGTATTTCCCCATTTACCACCATTTCGAAGGCCAGCTGTTGAATGCCAATCGAGAGAGGTTTAGCATTGTGCACTCGTGCTGACCAGGAACTAGGCTCAAATCTTTCTGATAAAAG